>NC_063441.1:1461079-1766704 GCF_020379485.1 Brassica napus | reverse complement strand
GATTCAGATAGGGTTTTCCAAATTTTCGGATTTTAAGTTCTATGTTTAAAAGTTCAACTATTTATGTATTTTCAGTTTTCGTGTGTTTCTATTTTATATAGTTTAGGTTTTGATCAGATTTTATATAATACTTGAGATCACTTAAAATATCCAAACTATTTGAAAGTATTCAAAAGTATCTAAACTGTTCAGATCCAAATAAACATCCAGATTATCTTAAAATATTCAAAAGTATCGAGTTAAAAAAAATTGATATGAAATTATCAAACTCTTCATGTCTTATTCTCATATGCTTTTTTTTTCAAGTTGGGTTGGGTTCAGTTTGATTCAATTCTCTGAGATTGGTCAGGATCGGATTATGTCAAATGTCTGAAATCACTTAGATATAAAAAAACTATTGAAAATTAACAGAAGTATTCAAAATATATGAATTGTTTTAAAATTCCAATAGTATATAACTAGTTAAAGTTAGTCAACATAACTAAAAATATCCAGTATAAAAACTACCAAATTCAACTGTTTTCTTGAGTTTGATTCAACCTTTGACCAAAAGTTTTCATCAATAATATACCACATGCATAAATAGTTGAATGACATCATCTACAAATAAAAAAGTTACAAAATAAAAGATGTGAGGAGATACTTATCATTGAGTACACTGGGTTGAAGAAGTTTTTTTGGTTGAACTGAAAAGAACAGTACTATACTACTATATTCATATTCAGACTAACGAAACTGAACGTACCCATGCTGAATAAGATTATTGATCCATTAACATTGTGTGAAGACGAAGCAAAAGAATTTGATCAAAACGTCATAAAAAATCAGCATGACTGATAATTTACACATGGGCCAACACCAAGCAAATCCTTTAGATTGCAGCCATGGTTTTATCTTCTGCATCTGAGATCTAAGACAGGTAAGGATCATCATCAATCTATTGTGAGAAATTAAAGTGGTGTTTTGCTTATTAGATTGCAACATATCAAGCATATAAACGCATACATCTCTTCACTTATTCTCCAAAAGAATAATAATCATATTGAGACATGTAAAGCAAGATGAAAGAGATTTGTCTCTATAACTAACTACTTAGCTAGACTGTGATTGATCATTCCTCTAGACCATGGTGATTACTAAACAATACAAAGGGTCTTAACTCTCAAGATTTCATTGTTTTTTCATCTTCCTTGGACAAGACCACTAAAGACTTGGCTATTTCCCGCAAGTGTAGCTTCCCATTCAATGGAAGACAAGAGTATCTGGGAAAGCGATATAACAACTTGCTTCATGTTTGGTCTTAGAATCGGATCATCATCCACGCATTGCTTTGCCAACATTGCAATCTGTCCACAAAAATTAATGCGCAATGTAAAAAAATCATATGGTTTATGTTTTTTCAAACTACTAAGCATTTAATTTCTTTTTTTTTAGCATTTAATTTCTTAGTTTACCTTAAACAAACAATCGTGTGGGTATAAATCCATCATGTTGGGATCGACAAACTCCTTCAAACTCAACATGTTCATGGAGTCCGGTGAGTTCTTAAGCGCCGCTAACATCTACAAAAAATTGCTTTAGGAATGAATGTTGCATCAAAGAAGTGTAATGATTTAAAACTCCAAGATCTTACAATAGATGCCAATGGACGTCTTTCTGGATTCTTAGTTCCCATTGCCTCTGTTCTAATAACAGCTTCTCTTCCAGAAATAATCTCAAAAAGAACAACACCAAAGGCATAAACATCACTTTTCGAGGTGGCACGACCATCACTTAGATATCTGTTGAGAATAAGAAATCACTAAAGTGTTCTTGTATGAAAACTTCGAAATGTAGCTTCAGGTTTTAAAATTGCTTACTCTGGTGCAAGATAACCATATGTACCAACAACTTTAGTAACAGAAATTTCACCCTCTCCAGTTTGCTCAACAAGTTTTGCAAGTCCAAAATCTGATATCTAAGACAGGAACAAAGATAAGATCAACTCAATTGTCATGTATAAGGATCATAACATGTAATGGATTCATGATAATCAAGACTCAGACCTTAGCCCTGAACGCCTCATCGAGTAAAATATTGCTCGTCTTGATATCTCTATGAACATAATGAGTTTTAGTATGTTCATGAATGTATTCCAAGCCTCTTGCTGCGTCAAGTGCAATCTGATTCCTCATTATCCAAGACAGTGGGGTATTACCTTCAAGGACATTAATAAATATAATATATCAATATTATCATTCATGCTCTCGTTATGTCTTGTTGGTATTAGCCTCTTTACCTTTGCTCTGAGGATCATGCAAGTGGTTTTTCAGCATTCCCTTCTGCACATACTCATACACTACGAAAAGCTCGTCACTGGTTGCAGCATAACCGATCAACTCTACCTTTGACAAGAATAAAAGCAAACCTAAAAGTCACAATCTTGAATGCTTTAGACGCATTAAGAAGACTAATACACAGCATGGGGATTACCAGGTTTGAATGATGAACTTTGCAAAGAACTTTCATCTCTGCTGCAAACTCTTTAGTTTTTGTAGCAGTCATCCTTTTCACAGCAACTTCCTGTGATAAAGTTTGATCAAATGTGAAAGCCAGGGAAAATGAGATTTTTATTTCGTAAGTATTTGCGATCAACATCTTTAATACTCAAGTATTGCTTGTGAGAATTTATTCTCCAACTAATTGTTATGAATAGAAATCTACATTTCGTCCATTTTTTAACGGTTAACTAATTTTATCTTTAACTTTTTGTATTTAATGGCTAGTTGGAAAATAAATTTGTGCCCATAATACTTGAGTATTAAATATGCCGATTGCAAACACTTGAGAAATAAAAAATAATTTTTTTTTCGTTATGATCTATATAAGTTTTTAAGTCAAGGAATGCGGCATATGAAGATGTGACTTAAGGCACAAACCTGTTCTCTAAGTAGACCAAAGTATACTGAACCATAATTTCCATGACCAAGAAGATTAGAATCAGAGAATCCATCTGTAGCAGCATGAATTTCTTCATAAGTAAACACCATAGGCTTCTCTATCTCAAACACTCCATCACCAAGAGCTACATACATATAAAAGAAAAACCGTTATAAAGGAGAAGCCATAGATGATGAAACAAAAAACCATACCTTTAGGAATAGCAACAGCTTGATGATGGCTCTGGGTTTCTTCACCGTTTGTCGGTCTAAAATCCCCGGATCCGCAGCAGTTATACCGACTAGACCCGCAGAAGAAACTGGACTTTCTAAGGATTTGGAAGTTGTGTTCATTACCATCTTCATCACTAGATCCGCAACTAGATGATCTCAAACAGATACACACAAGTATACACATCACAAGAAGCGCAAGCACAACTGTAAGACCACCAACAATCCATATATAAGGGACATGACCTCCCTTTGAAGTGTGATTCACCTGGTCAGCAGCTTTTTCCAAAATTGGAAAATATATATAAATGTGAGTCTCATGATACTAAAAATAGTAAACCCTCAGATTCAGTTAAGACAAAAATAAATCAGAACCTGAGATATTGCTATTGGTTAAAACAGGAGAAGGAGAAGGAGCAGGAGGGTTTATCTTCCTTGCTTCATAAAGCACTCCAGGCACTTAAACAAGACGACAAGAACAAGATCATTAAACTGTTTTGTCTTAAAACCTAAAAAGATATGATAATGTAACTCCAAAAACCTGAATTATCTGATTTTTAAACCCGAATTAACCGGAAAACCAGAACTGAACTGAATTAGACCCAAAATTATCTCGGATGTTAGCCGGATCCCAACCTTATTACCCAAGCCGAATCTAAATAATCAAACCAAAACCACACCGAATTTCCTAAACCAGAACTGAAAAACCCAAAACCGAACCGATACCCGAAATGCCCATGCCTAATTCAAGATAATCAAATTGAAGATTCTTTACCAGAATCAAGAGGGATGAAAATGAGATCTCCGGTTGTGACATTGTCAGGATTCGAGATTCCGTTAACCTGCTCGATTCGATCCATACTAACACCGAACCGGCTCGAGAGAGATTGAACACTGTCTCCAGAGACCGTCACGTAGCTCATAAGGTAGTTCCAGAGACCACTCGAGCAGCCACATAGAAGCTGCACAGACACAACCGCGCCGGCACTAGATGCTCTAGTAGTGTTCGGTGGGAACGCGAGACCAGAGTAAGCAGAGACGACAGCATCGTAGACGTAGCCACGGTTCTGTCTGATTGTGAATGTCGTGTTCGTTGCGTACTGATGAGGAGTCGTGGTGAGACAAGAGCAGTTCTTCTTGACGTAGATGTAACCTCCTCCCTCGTCTTCTCCGGTGGTATCTGCGGTTATGTCTGATGGTAATGCGTCGAACATGCTTTGGATTATGGAGAAGGTTTGGTTTGGGTTCGGTCTGAAAGCGAGGAAGGAAGTACAGAGACGAGAAGTGTCGGTGCAGTTCATTGGCTTCGAGGAGGAGAGATTCGGTAAGATGAAGAAGAAGGAAAGAAGAATCAAGAAACTGGAAGCTGAGAGATTCATCGAAAGAAGGGATTTGAGAAGAAAGGATCTTGATTTGATGAAAGTGAATGGTGAATCGAAATGGGTTTTGATTGGTTTTGTTAATGGAGATGTGAGAAAGAAGTTGAGATCAGATGAAATCTCAGACATGGGAGAAGAGTGAAGCTCACACTCTCTTGTCGGACTAAAAAGATCTTTGAAAATAAAAAAATCTTAGAAAGTGTCCAAAATAAATAATTTTAATTTCTTTTATACACTTTTGTAAAGTGGTTAGACATTTTCGAGTATTTAATTAGGTTTGGTGTTGGTTTAATACCTAACACTAATGTGGATTTATACTATTGTCCGAAGTTGAGGATGATTAGCTACAGTTGATGTTTCAAGACCAAAGAATTAAACCTAAAGTTTCTAAATTTGTTGTGGGGTAAAAAATCTTAAAATTTCTGTACCAGTTTTCATCTTTTCCAATTATTATTTAAGAATGTTTATACTTATTGGCAATTTTCAAAAGAAACAAATAAAAAAAATTATCACAAAATACCACATACAAAAGAAAATGATCATTTTGACCAAAAAAAGAAAATGATCATAATAGTCTTTATTAAGAGTAAAAAAATCGAACTACATTTAATATAAATATTTTTTAAAAAAAATATAAATATTTAATTAAAATTTATTTTAAATTTTAAGTTCTCGATACTAAATTCTAAACTCTAAAATCTAAACTTTTATCTCTTCTTAAACCTTAAATCTTCGTCCCTAAAAATTCCAATCCTCATTCTTAACTAATTAATCCTATAATTTATATATTTAAACTTTTTTAACTAAGAATATTTTGATTATCTTCTTTATTATGTACCATTTTTGTAATAAAACTTTTTGTGTTATTCTAATGTATTTTCTGCACTTATTCTTTGTATTTTTTTGTAACATTTTCTGTACTTGTTCATTTAGCAAAAACTCTCTCTATGTTTTTCAAATTTAACCATTTTTAAAACAAGAGCTGGCAATACCTGATCTACTTTTGATTTCTAACATCGAAAAGAAAATGTTATACATTGGAGTGTAAAACATATTTCTCTATGAAACAGTTTTTGTTCTTCTAAAACTACGATCAAGAAAAAGAGAGTGTAGTGACTATGTTCTAAGAATATTTGGTTTTGTATAATCTTAAGATACTTCTCTGTACTACTAAATTCTAATATCTAATAGTACTTTCTGTTTGTGTATATTTTGTAAATAGCATTTTAATTTAATAATTAATACTACTATAATAATTGATATATTAGGCACCGTATTAAATAACACTGACTGCACACAGTAAAATCCAGATCTAAGAAAATCTATTGCTTTGTTGAAAAATATATGACATGCGGAAAGGGGTGTTTTTTTTTTTGGCTCAACATCAACTTTTCATTTACTAATTTAAAAATTACATCCGGAAAGGGCTGTTTGGTAGAAAATGACTAATATCTGCAAAAAAATGGATATTCATGGAAAATATGAAAGAATTTGTCAACATATAAACGGGTTGTTATAAGAAAAAGAAAAACATATAGAAATGGATTAATTAAGCAAAAGTTTTTAAGATTTTTGCTTTATTTATCCGAAGTAAGATAATACCCAAATAAAAGACGGTTTAGGTAAGAAAATAATATTTATTAACTAAAGTTTAACAATGTGTTTTGACAAAATAAATATAAATAAGCTTTTTTAGCAAGCAGTGCGTTAAAAGAAGGTACAGAGAGCAATGAGCTGTTACTGACAAAAGACACTTAGGTTATGTCCCACCACACCTCCAAGATCACGTTGTGGACACATGTTGTGATTGAGGTTTCTTTTTGTCATATGAAGATTATCTTAAATCCGGTGAATTATAAATATTAGACACTTAAACCGGCAAGAAACACATTTTCTATCAGAGTCGAAAACTAATAGAGATCGAAATTCTTTCAGAACCAATAAAACAAAGGATAAATCTAAACGATGACTGGATAAAAAAATGTAAAGTTCGTATTTCAGCTCATTATCAAGAATTAGAAGCAAACCAATTTACGCATGTTCTTCGTATCAGCTTAAATGTACATGATGGCTTAGATTTCTACTACGTTTTTTTCAATTACATTGTGTTTTACAATTATACAACATGTGCATAAATAAATAAAAATTAACAGCATCAAAGAAACGAATGAATCATAATTAGAGATCCCGTCCTGTCTCGAACCGCAACAAAATTGTCTTCAAGCGGCACAGCGGGTCAGCTCCGCACGGACCGTGGTCTCCAAAATGATTGCCCAAATCCATCCTGTTATATGTCCAAGCCTTTGCGGATCGGTCCGCGAGACATATATACACGCACAAAACGCTTTAGGCCATCCAAGACGCTTTAAGCCACTCTGGGACATGATTCAGATTTTCGATTGAACTGTACATGATTTATCAGTCATTCATTTGCTTATTTGTTATTCAAAACAATACTTCTAGTTAATTTTATCACACTCTCCAATTAAAGATAATTGCAAAAGATGTTTTTCAGTAGCTTATAATTCATAAATTCATAACCAATGTTTTAGTTTGATGAATCCAAAAATTAAATAAAATCAAACACCAAATCAAAACTACCAATCCCAAAGTAAATAAAAAAAGAACACCAAATTAAAATACCATTGGAGCTCAAATCGTCATCGTCGAAGTTCGAATCATCATAACCGAAGTTCAAATCGTGATCGTCGGAGTTCGAATCACGCCGGAGCTTCTTTTATTTTTTTGAGGGAAAAAGTCACATGAATCATCTATTTCTCATTTTTTTCTCTTTTTCATTTTTTCATGTACAATAAAAAATGTAAAAAAAATAACGCGTGTCCTTGTAATTTCGTATGGCTTCGACCCATCCCAAAAAAGTTCTAGAAAATTTTAGCCCACTACCATTTCCCGACAGTTTTCTACAGGCTAAAACCAGTCAGTCCAGTCATGAATCAGTTAGAACTTTTTAAACAGTAAAATCAAATTGGTTATTAATTTTTTTACGCAAAAACATTACAAAAGCAAATAAGAATAGCTCGTAAACAACCGTTGTATATCATTCATAACACACGGAGTTACTAATTAGGCTAACAAAATCTTCTAAAATACTTTATTGACATAGAAAAAAATGATAATTAACTGATATAGTTTTCTTTGTGGCCCACAACATTATAACAAAAAAAACAAATTCACAGTTTTTAATCTCAACGTCAATCTTGCCATTTTATGGAACGGTCCAAGTCTAGGATAATACATTTTTATGGCTTTGATCACTATTTGGGCCTTTTTTTGGGAGTCCATGGACCATTAGCCGAACTTTATAATATTTGGTTCTTAGACCCCTTTAATGAAAACATAATTAACTTATTCTTTTGGGATACATTATTTTAAGTTGTTGTTCATCTTCAATGATTAATTTTTCTTAAGTCTTTACATTTTTAATATCCCCACGATGGCTTTTGGACAAAATAAAAGAAAGATTTTCCCTTTTTATAAGAGTTGTGCTTGAGAACCATCACCTTTTCGTTGGCTTGATACTTCTGACTATCATCACAATAAAGTTACTCACCTTAACATAATTATTAAGTTCTAATTTTTCTTTTTCAAAAAAAGGTTCTAATTTTTCATTTTAAAAGTAATTCGTGATAAACTGTAATGCCACAAAAACAATATCGTTTTAGGTCTTTTACAAAAAAACAACAATATCGTTTTAGGCCCATGGTCGAATAGAAAAACCATTGACAACCAACCATTTGTAAAATAGAAATTCAGAATACACATGAGATGCTTGGTCTTTAAGATGCTTGATCTTTAACTGGTTTCAACATAATATATGAATAAGCATTGATATCTACTTAAGTGTTGATCAAGAACACAACAATCAATACTGTATATGTACTTTCAAGTTTGGGATTCAAAACTTAATGAATAAATATTAGAGGTAAAAAAAGTCGCTATGCAGATAAAAATTCATTATCAATGGTGCTGTGTACATTTGTTTCTAAAGACTAAAGTGGTTATGAAGAGTATGGTATAGTTTCAGATTTTGAGTTTCATGAATCAAAAAAAAAGTTTTGCAAATTGAAGAACTATAGTCATCAGATCAAGTACAAGAAAGGTCCAAGTGTGAAGACCTTAAGAGAAGTCTTTAGCTGAGTTTTAGCTAAGTGTGGTAAAGACTCTATTAGAGTCCAAAGGTTTGTAATACACTAAGTTGAGTCTTATCACGTGATCTCATCTCTGAAGGTAAGCGTGTTATCACGTGTGTAACTAGCTGGAATATAAAGCTATTAGCTTTACTCTCTTGAGCTGATTAGGGATTCATGTTAGATCACTCAGCCGAGAGATAGAGATAGAGAGATGACGAGTCAAAGATGTAACGGAGCTCGCTTGTGAGCAGTTAGTGTGTTGCTGGTTCGATCCCAGCTCCGGTGAGCTATAGCGGCTTCTCTTAGTTTGGAGGAGTGCGGTGAACACCGGGTCAACATATCGTGTTGTTGTGTTCTTGATTCAAGTTAAGGTCGAGTTGATTGAGAGCAAGAAGAGAAGATAGATTGAAGAAGCATTGTACTATCTTCACAAATTGGTATCAGAGCGCTAGGTTATGGTGTTCTTGTTTCTCAATCGAAGATGGAAGCGATTCGATTCAAGATTGCTAGCCATCAGGTCATGATGACGATGATCGACGGATTTGGTGACGACGCGAGCTCCGGTGATGTTGAATCGGCGATAAAGGAATCGAAGGGAAGAGATTCAGGTGAAACGAATCTCATCGCTGTGCAGAACAAGATCGATACATAAGAAAAGCAAGGAAGAATCAAAGGATCTTGGATTCTCCAATCGTCGCAACTCGAAGAGCAAGGTCGATGCAGAGGAAAGAGTGAAGAAGAATCGACGATGATCGTTCCGAGGTATGCGACAGTTACGCGACGGAAGGTATGCGACTGTGCAAGAAGACGGAAGGATGAAGATGATCTTGGAAGCTCTCGTCGAAGTTACGGATGTTTGAAGAAGACGTCAAGCTCGAGATGAAGAAATCAACCAGATGATTTCAAGATTATGAGATCATGGAGCTGTAAGTTAAGATCTCTCTATTCTCTCGGTGATGAAGTTTTAGATTATTGCGAGGAAGAGAAATGGCTCGCAGGTTATTGGAAGATGAACAAGAACCAGCGTTTAGGATCCAAAGACTGGAAGATTAAAGTCTCAGAACAAGTGCCAAGGTAGAAGAATGGTGTATGGTGGAGATCTTTCACCGGCAAGGGAGTTGTATACTGATTCAAAGAAAGCAGAGTTCTACATATGAGGAATCAGCAATGAAGTCAGATTCAAAGCATCGTACAAGGGATCCATAATCAGAAGACGGTTTCTCAGTTTTTTCGCAGTGAAGTCACAAGGTTGTATTGTGATGGTTCTGCATCAGATGTTTCAGGTTTCAGTTTCGTCTGCATACTCAGGGATCAAGTTTAGGGGAACACAATTGTGCTTATGTTGATTCTACAGAGAAGCATCAGAGATTCTCATGCTATTTTCAGTCTGCAAGGTGTTTGTAGCAAATCCAGTAATGTGAATCAGAGATATTCAGTGTTCTCACAGGTTTATAAAGCAAGCTGTCGTAATGGGATTCTTCAGTCTAGGGGACGCCTTAGAGTTCAGAATCTTATGTGTGTTGATGGCTGGTTGGAAAAATCATTTAAGGTTAATGATTCTGGAAGGAGGACTGCAGGGAAAGTATGAAACAAGTTCAGAGAAACAGGTCAAGTAAAAGCAGGTTAATGGCTTTGAAGGATTCAAGGTTTGTGGTTTTGGAAAATGGTTCTGTGTTGGTTCAGTCTTGAAGATAAGGATCAAGTTATTAAGATTAAGGTTCAGAGAAGCTTTCAATTTAATTGTGACAGACAGTTAAGTTCAACGGAAACGGACTAAGCTTGATGGACATGATGTTAGTTGGATAAATAACGCTTGGTGGGATTAATTCAGTTGGTCAAGATCTGTTTTTCAGTTTCTTCGAGAGTATGAGCTAAACGGAAGTAGTCACTTCGAAGTTGATGCTCGTGATTGTTCAATATCTTGAAAAAGACAGAGGGAACTCAAGTTCGGCTTAGAGTAAATCGTTCAGAATTTGTTTGGCCTCAGGTGACAAAAGAAATGTCTTGTTCAGAGTTGAGAAGAAACAGGTTGATCTTGATAGAAGCAAGGAGATTCAAGTTGCAAGTTCTCTAAAGAGTTAGAGAAGACACATGGCTATGAACTTGAGATGAGAATAGCTTGAAGTGTTGTCAGTGGAAGTTTCAGTCTCGTGTTTCAAGTCTCAGTGGCTCACTCAAGGAGTTAATGAGAGAGCAGGAAGTGATGTAATCTTCATAAGGCTGATAAAAAAAAGAAAATCAGTGATACAGAAACAAGAAGGAGAACCAAAGTTTCTGGACTTGGAAGTGAAGATTAGAAGTTCAGGCATGCGTAAGATATCTCAGAAGGTTGCTCAGGTTTCATCCATTTGGAAGTTTCAGAAACACCATTCGGAAATGTATTGAGATTTCAAGAAGGAGAATGGTGGAGCATTTGAGATTACTGCACAAGGCGCTAGGTATAACGTGTCAAAGCTCAAGAGGGATATGTTACTCATTTATGTTGTCTGAGGTTAAATCAGGTTACAGCATAATCAAGGAGCTTAGGGATTATTCAGTTTGTTGACATAAGATCAGATTTAGAAGTTTTAAGAAGCAACGACTCTTAGTGATTCTACAAGTGACTAAATTGAAGTGGCAGCAGAATGTACACATAAAGGTCAGAGGGTTTGACATAAATTTCAGAGTAATAAGCCATGTATGTTCTGTCAGTTACACTGAACAGCTAGATGGATCAAAGAAGAAAGAGCAAAAACATTTGAATTCTGAGAAATGGAACTAAGTGTGAGAGAATCAGTGTGAGGTCTGAAAAGGGTACTGTTTCAGGTGGAGTCTTGTATCTACAAGTATTGTAGAGCACATCTCAGATGTTTTTTGGCTTCAGGTGGAGCATGGTTATTTTCAGAAGGTTTCTCAAGACAGTTCAGTTTAACAGTGGTTTAAGTGTATGTTCAGCAACATACATGAAAGGAGATCAAGATTCAGATTAGTTCAGTGGAGAAAGAAAAGTAAAGTCCAAGAACAGATGGGGTTTTCAACAGGTTCGAAGTTCAGATACGGGTTTGATCGAATGAACTGCAAGGGTTAACATTTGGAGTATAAGGATTCAGTTGCTATGGGATGAGCAGGAGTGTGATATCAGTCAGTCAGGATGTATTCATCAAAGAGGATACACACCACAGAAACGTCAAGAGAAAGAGAAGGCATAGTTCAAGGTGGAGCTACTTTAGCAGATGATCAAGCTTGACAAATTCATGGTGCTCAAGGAGAAGCAACTGAACGTGCATACAGTGGTTTGTTAGAATCTGGGTTTTAGAAAGCTCATTCAAAAGGTCTCAAAGGAAGCTATTGAGAGAGGTGTGGATCAAGTTTGTTGTGCTGTCTCAGAGATAATGTTTCAAGAAATGTCAGCTACTGCAGTGGTTACAGCAAGGTCAAGCAAGGGTAATATTAGAGGCTTGGTGAAGTGGAGCTGAGGGACAGAGAGGTTTCGGTAAAGTCTGAGGGACAGAGAGGTTTCGGTAAAGTCTGAGAAGCAAAAGTGCAGGTACCAAGGTCTGGTAAGGTTTCGCAGGACAGTGAAGTACATGTTCTTTGCTACAGCAAAGGTGTCTCAAGGTTTATCACAAGTTGTGTGAGGATGAGACAGAGATAAGGAAGTCAACAGGTGGTTTAATCTGTTGGTTAAAGGTCTGTGGATACAGATATGTTTGATCAGAAGCTGAGCAAATATTCTCTACGTCGAAAGTCTACTTAACCGAGTGGAGTTAGGTGGCGTGTTCTTTTGGCAACGGAAGCGGTGCAGAGTGATGCTCAGGTCAGGTTCAGTGTGTGTTCAAACAGGCAGATGTGATTCAGTTTCTTCAAGAAGGTTCAGCTAGCATCAGAATGGATGGTGATTCAGTTGTTTGGGCAGAACAGATGATGATCTTATCGTAGCAACAGGTTCATGGCATCAATCATCATAGAAGGTTTTCTGTGATTGAGGAAATGATTAATAGGCTGATCTATACTAGTTAAAAGGTGAAGCGTATGAAAGTTTGTGCTGTTGGGATTGCTAAGTGGTCATAGAGTTTCAGTTCTGAAGAATGTCAATGGTGAATCAGTGAAGTAAGCATAGCACGAGGTTGTGAAGTGCTAGGAAGAGGCTGTGTAGCACAGAGGAATCAACTTAAGAAGACTTGGTATTGTTAATAGCTCGGGAATGGTGGTGTGATACATATCACAACTAGAGTTTATTGAGTTTGTTCAAGTCTGGTTTGTTGGTGGTTGCTTAAGTAGTTGAAGGCAGGAGATGTGATTTAAGAGAAGCAGCAAGACGTTTTCAAGTTACCAATACGCACTGGAAGTTGAGTTGGAAGCGCAAGTGTGGCCAGTAGATAAGAAGTTGGGTGAGTTTTATCCATGAAGATATGAAGCTGAGAAGGTGAATTCTCAAGAGACTGCAAGTATATGCAGGGAGCTGCAAGAAGATGCAGGGAACTGCAAGAAGATACGTCCATAAAGGATGTGGAGTCTGGTTAAGGATTCGGATGCTTGAGGTTAAAGCACAAGAAGGTTATAGAGGTTGATCTGTGCCTAAGGTGGAGATTTGAAGAACTATAGTCATCAGATCAAGTACAAGAAAGGTCCAAGTGTGAAGACCTTAAGAGAAGTCTTTAGCTGAGTTTTAGCTAAGTGTGGTAAAGACTCTATTAGAGTCCAAAGGTTTGTAATACACTAAGTTGAGTCTTATCACGTGATCTCATCTCTGAAGGTAAGCGTGTTATCACGTGTGTAACTAGCTGGAATATAAAGCTATTAGCTTTACTCTCTTGAGCTGATTAGGGATTCATGTTAGATCACTCAGCCGAGAGATAGAGATAGAGAGATGACGAGTCAAAGATGTAACGGAGCTCGCTTGTGAGCAGTTAGTGTGTTGCTGGTTCGATCCCAGCTCCGGTGAGCTATAGCGGCTTCTCCTAGTTTGGAGGAGTGCGGTGAACACCGGGTCAACATATCGTGTTGTTGTATTCTTGATTCAAGTTAAGGTCGAGTTGATTGAGAGCAAGAAGAGAAGATAGATTGAAGAAGCATTGTACTATCTTCACACAAATATTATCCTTTCCCTCAAATTTGAACGTCAAGAAATGAAGGTCACTCGACCAGATTGAACCAACGAGCCACTAACTAACCTAAAACCAGCAGTAAATGACACCGACCAAACCATAAGCAAACCAAATATACCTAGAGCCTTTATCAGACCATGAATATCTGCGAAGTGTATCATTAATTTACCACTACTATTTGCTCTCTCTTAGATTTGACATTTAATCAACGATTTCTTTTATTCCTTTTTCTTTCTTGTTTTTTCTGGAGTCGGCTATCTTTGTATTATTGGGTGTACCGTAATAATCATAGCCGTTGCTTGCAGCGGTATTTGAAGTTCTACGGTTGCGATTAAACCTGATATCTTTAAATCGAAACTGTACAGCTTTTGTCTACCGTCCAGATAGAGAGAAGAAAGTACTGTCAAGGTCAGAGATTCGGTCATTTCCCCTCTTTCTAGTCTCTGTCTACACGGCTATATGCCACGTGGACTCCGTAAAGAAATAACATGATCATTACAAAATTTAAACGGTCGATCTACCAAACGCTCGGTTTGCAATATGATGATGAAACACAAACGCAATTTGAGCTTCCAACTCCTAGATGAACAATGTCGGTGTTTTTGGCATCATGCGACGCTCGCATAACGTTTTAAAATAACGTTTGATAATGGTTTAAACTTTTTTTCTAAAACATTTTTTTAACGACAGAATAATAAAAACGAGTCAAATGGATACGGAACCATGATAAAGACTGAATGTCAGTCTTGTGTCTGCATATTAGTTGATTTAGGAAGAAATGTGAGAGCGTATACAGGGACAAATAAATCACCAGTGACTAATCCATTCAATTAAACTACAAAATTGCCCTCCCTTGCTTGACCTAAATTCCACACGTGTGAGAATCATGTCCAAATTGTTGGTGTTCACTATAGACTCCCGATACGTTGAAACCAAAAAGCCTAATTAGCGCAGGACAGTAATTATTGTTTTTATTTCATGTGAAAACATCGAACAAACTAATCGATTATTTTCTTGATTTTTTGTATATGTGTCATTCGTGTGATGGTAAGAAAGCGACTGATATCTTATTAGCCTTCAATTTAATTTTTTAGTCTTCAATTTAATTTGATTAACTCAAAAGTATGAATTTCGCTTTGCTACCAACTTAATAGAAATAGTAGAATAGCTAATATCTTACTTATATAATAATAGAACCTGATTATAAAACTAAATATTAAATAAGAATACTAAAAATAGGAATATAACTATAAATACAATGACTTAAAAAAATAAAACTATTAATACAATAACAGATAAATTAAGAGTTTCTTAATTTTTTGAAATTTTCTCAAACAAAATATGATTTTAATTCTCTTACCTTTTAGTTAATTTTATTGTTTCAACATTTTATTTTATTAACAGAAAACATATAGGTAATAAGAAGCATTTCTTTATAATAGAAAATATAGTTAGCCTCATTGTTCTTTATAATAGATATGAACTTTTACTTGAATCTTATTATATAAGAACACATTGAAGTAAAAGTCCATATCTATTTTTTTTAATTATAGGAGAAAATAAAGATAATTTGGAAAATGAAGTATAATTTTTTATAATAATAAAAAATTCTAGAAACATCCATTCCTTTTTTACAGCAACCATTTTTTATAATTGAAAGGTCAATTATTTTCCTTTCAGTCTTTATACTTTTTTTTTTTTTTGGACAACAGTTTTTATACTTCCTTGTTAATCCTTAGAGCTAGTAATAAACATGTTGGCATAGGTCTACTTGCATAATTAATTGGTGATTAAATAACCACTCTCTATTTTTTTCTCCATATGAATTTAATTTATAAAACTGAGAAACATACAAAGATGGAATCCAAGCCGTTAAAAATACTTTAAAATCCCCGAAAATTTAGCCCACAAAAAAAGAATCTAAAACCCAAACAACTAACAACACATAACAACTACAATGATCACTAGATAAAACTACATTCCTACATCTAAATCCATAAACAATCTTAGACAAGGAGAAAGAAGAAAGTCGTCTAGTCATTGAAACAGCCGGAACTCTTGCCGAAACCCACACAAACACAAAAGAGAGTGAGAGATGCAGTGACCAATACAATGAAACCAAACTTAACATACCTGAACCTCATATTCACGGTACCAAGCCAGAACCACAAATTATAAATATTTGGTTTATAAATATTGTAGAAAATATGAGAGGGGGTGATAAAAAGATGCCTATAGGGGTTATAAAAACAAAGCAGCACGCTAACCACCCTACGGCTATAAGAAAGAGAGAAGAAGATTGCGTGTGTTTCACACCAATAAATTCCTTTTAATAGTAATATATTTACTGTTTTTTTTTTCTTGGTCTCTTGTTTTATTAACGTTGTGGTTTTGATCCCTTTTGCTTTTCCTCTGGTTTAATCACTGTCTCTCCTTCTGACTTTGCCTCTGTTCTCCCTTTTCGCCGTATTCCCAAAAATCTCCTCCCTTTTGAGAATCTAGAAAGAGAGAGAGAGAGAATAAAGTGAAGTAAAGGGAAGGGAAGAACCCACCAAAAAGTTTACATTTTTTTTTATTTACAAAACCAAAGCTTTGATTTGTATAAAAAGACCCACTACTCCACCTCTCTAGCTTCTCACATCATTTCACCTCCTCTCTCTTTCTCTCTCCTCTGTTTTTAAGGGTTTTGTGAGTTGCTGAGGTTTTCTCTTTGCTCTGACCAGAATAAAGACAAGAAAAGTTTTCATTTTGACGATTTTCAAGTTATGGGTTCTGATGGGTTTTAAACAAATCTTTTGTTCTTTTTGCGTGAACAAGTTGTAGACAACTATTTGCTTGTCGAACTCTCTTTCTTTCTTTTGGTCAAAGAACGCAAGTTTCTGTAAAAAAACTAATGGAGGGTTCTTCAAGAAACGGTGAAATATCACCAAAGCTGCTCCATTTGATTCCACAAGGGAGAAGAAATTGGTTTCACCATGAGAAAGCCTCTGTTTACAACACGGAAGAGAAGAATCTTGAGCTAAAGCTTGGACCACCTGGTGAAGATGAAGACGAATATGGTTCATCGTTGATACGACGCATCAAGAAAGAACAAAAAGACAAATCTATCCTCTCTCTCGCTGGCAACCACCACTTCTCTCCTTCCATCACCACCAACAAACCCACATCTCAGAAAAGGTTTAAAACCATTTTTACTTTTTACCTCGCCCTTTTGATTTTACGTCTCTTATTTTTGTTTTTATCTGTTTTGTATCCTTTTGACATGATGACATTTACTTGAAGTTAACCAATCAAAAACTATTTTTTCATGTCTGCTTAAGATTAGATCTCAAAGTTTTTACTTCACACATGTGCAAGTTTGATTATCAAGTTTATTTCATGTCTGCTTAAGATCATCATACTTTTGTATTATCTGTTTTTGTCGTTTTGCTGCCTTAGTTTCATTTTTTTTCAGACTCTTCATAGTACTGGCTCTGTTTTGGAACATGTTTCTTACTTTCTTTGATGTCTTGTGTTAAAGAAATGCTCCTGGTCCAGTGGTGGGTTGGCCTCCCGTTCGATCCTTCAGGAAGAATTTAGCTAATGGAAGCTCTTCAAAGCTTGGAAACGAGTCCACCTCCGTCCTAAAAAACCAAAAGTGTGATGATGATAACGGCCGAGAGAAGACAAAGGAACCAAAGAGGCAAGGAGGCTTGTTCGTGAAGATCAACATGTACGGTGTTCCCATTGGTCGTAAAGTAGATCTCAGTGCGCATGATAGCTATGAGCAGTTGTCTCTCACGGTGGACAAGCTCTTTAGGGGTCTTCTTGCAGGTAAATTTGCTCTTTCACTTTTATAAAATCATAGAGGGCACTTTTGTGATTAATGTTCTTTTGTCTGATGTTATTAGCTCAAAGAGAATCATTATCATTTGGAAAAGAGGAGAAACCAATCACTGGATTATTGGATGGGAATGGAGAATATACTCTTACTTATGAGGACAATGAAGGAGACAAGATGCTTGTAGGAGATGTCCCATGGCAGTAAGAATCTTTTGTAACAACAATTATCTAATCATTACTTTGGTCAATAACAAACTAAAGAATCTTTGTTTGGTAAAGCGTAAGTTTTTGACTTTTGTTTTGTTGTGACAGTATGTTTGTATCTTCGGTGAAGAGGCTGCGTGTGATCAAAACCTCTGAGATTTCTTCAGCACTGACATGTAAGTGTAATTTTTCCATTTGAAAACATTTTAGCTTATCTTGTGACTCTTTATGTGAAACTATATATATTTTCTTTTTAATTTTCTAGATGCAAATGGTAAGCAAGAGAACATGGGAAGCTGAAGAAAGAACTTTTGCACCTTAAAGAAGCAGAGATGTGATTATTTTGCTTTTAACTTTTTAACTCTGATGAGTATTGGTCTTTGAAAAGTGTTTCTAATTCAAGTCTTATGTAGTACATTCTGGTTTTGGTACATGTTCTTTTGACTTATGAAAATGTCATAGATGAGTTTTAATGAAACTCAAGATCAGACAATGAAAAAGATGATTTTGGTTCTTGGGAGTATATTACAGATTCTTTTAGTCATTGTACTTTTTTAGAGCTTTGGATCATGATTAGCCGCACTTAACAAACACTTTAAGAACATCAATTTTATTAAATATTGTAGCTACCTATCTCTCCAAAGCATCTTTTTGAAAAGAGGAAAAGAAACAAATTCGTCTTTGCAAAAGCTCTTTAGCTTTTTTCATCAACTCTTCGTTGGCTGTTGTAATAAACTATGAGTGTAAAAGAACATGTAACAAGGAGACATTTCTCAAACCATTTCCACACATCTTAACTGACATGTTTGTTTTTCTACCAACAAAATTACTCACGTGTCACTAGATCAAACATAAATAGACTATATATCATATTCTGATTAATGATCTAAATATTTGATTTGGCTCACAAAGATTAAGACTGGGATGTTGCATACTTTCATGTATGTTAATCTAAAATCTTACGTTCATTTCTTAATGTAGAGATCCAAGATAAAAGAGCAATTTCTATGCATGCATAATCCAATTCGTTTGAAGAAAAATTAGTGGATATGGGAATTTTGTCAAAGAGACTTAAAATAGACGAAAATAAATGCAGTGAAGAGTCATTTTCGTTGAGGAGAGACTTGCCTAACTATTCAAAAGCAGCATTATGAGACTCGATAGCTACTTTTCTGTTGCCTTTTGTAGCTACTACATTGATATAATGGCTGACTCTGTTTTCCTCGACATGTTAGAATCACTCATCAAAGGATTAGTGATATTTTTTGATTTAAGATGAGGTCATGCTTATCTCATATGAACACTTATCAAAACGCTTATCTAAGAGAAAAAATAATAAGCCTGACAGGCTTACTCTAATGCAATATGGTCAAATGATAACTAACTTGTCAAGGTGCTTAGATTCAAAATTATAAATTTACTTCAGTAAACGTTTTCTAACTTCAATACATACTCATCTGAATGTTGAAGATTTTTCTAAAATCTGTAAAATTAAATTGGTTAATTATTGAGCTCTTATAAATAAAAAGAAAACAGAATGTCATTGACTGACTACTCAAGGATTCAAAAAGGTAATATAGAAAACGGTCAATTACCCTATTTAAACTGATCAATCAGTGTCATTATTTATGTTTTAACCATTAAGAAGGAAAATATCTTATCTTAATTAGCGCTTTTTAATTCCGTTTAATTTTGTTGGGTAAAAAAATTCCATTTAATTTTAAAAATGGAATTTAAAAGGGAAATGATTAATTACGGGAATTAAAAATAAATGCGATGACCTATCACATTGCTACAAATACAATTCACAATGTGATAAAAGTGAATTCTGTTATTCTTAAAAAAAAACTTTCTGAATCGTCACATCACAGGTTACAAGAAAGAGAGTACTTTTTGGTTCTTCAAGTTCCATATTGAGATGGGACGAGCAACGAGATGGTTTAAGAGATTGTTTAGCACCAAGAAGAGCCTTGATTCGGATTCAGAAAAAGAACAGAACAAACAAGCAATTGCTGTTGCTACCACAACAGCTACAACTGCAGAAGCAGCGGTTTCGGCAGCTAAAGCGGCCGAGTCAGTGGTTACAGGAGATATCATCACGAGGGACGAGCGTTGGGCCGCTATGAAAATTCAAAAAGTCTTCAGGGGCTCTCTGGTAAATTTCTACATCTTCAAACGTTTATTTTTTTTTTCTACAAAGATTTAAGTGTTGTTAAATGGGTAACGTTAGGAAAATTTTCGATTTGAATTTGTTGTTTTTATGGTTAGGCGAGGAAAGCGTTACGTGCACTGAAAGGTATAGTAAAGCTACAAGCTCTAGTGAGAGGATACTTGGTTAGGAAACGCGCTGCTGTGATGCTGCATAACATGCAAACTTTGGTTAGAGTCCAAACCGTTATGCGGTCTAAACGCAATCGCCGTCTCAACAAAGAGTACAACGACATGTTTCAACCACGACATTCCCTTGTAATTAATGAACCAATGTTATCAATTATGTTGCTTCTTGTTCTTTAAGCTAAAAGCAAGACTGAAGTGTGTTCTTTGTTTCTGATATTGAAAGGCTGAAGTAGCGGCCGGCGACGCATTGAAGAGGAGATCTAAGTCTAGAAAAAAGCACGATGTTGCTTCAATGTCTGAACATAAAGACGGCTTTGTTTACCAAAGGAATGATTTGGAGTTGAATCTACCCAAGGAGAAGTGGAAGTTTGCGAGGACGCCTAGATTATCATCTTCATTGCACAGCCACTCGGCTAATAATCGTTATTATGTTATGCAGTCTCCTGGTAAGAGTGTTTGTGGAAACGCTACGTGTGAGTATGGAATGAGTACTCCTGGCTACATGGAGAAAACGCAGTCGTTTAAGGCGAAGGTGCGTTCGCATAGCGCACCCCATCAGCGATCTGAGAGGATGCGGTTGTCGCTAGATGAGGTTATAGCGTCAAGGAGTAGCGTTAGCGGCGAGAGTTTGCAGCAGCAGCCGCGCTATTCTTGTTCCTAATCCGCTCTGATTTTTTATTATTGTTATTTTGGCTTTTCCTGATTTTTAAAACGTTTTCTTCTACCATGAATTATAAAAAAACCTTTTTTACTATTCTATTACAGTGATTCAAAATAATACGTCAACACCTCTACAATCGATAATTTAACATGATATAATCCATGTCTAAAAGTTCTATTTGTACCACAAATCATCTCTTGATCCCGGTTCTACTTGCACAAGGATACCTTATATTAACAATACCCTCTCCACATACGATCAGTCTCAACGGTGGATGCATTAGTCTACTCAATATCCTCTGGCCATATCACGTCTCGAAGTCTAGAAAACAATCCATCTCTGTAGTATATAGCTGTTCTCGCCGTCAACGTCAATTTCTCGGAGATATCGTTTTTGTTTTTGCTAACTTCAGTGATATCGTTTTATAATTCTGATTCAACTTAACAGTCTGATGGTTTAACTGGATCCTACTCAAATGACATCTATTCCAAGTTAGATAAAAGAAACAATCAGGTTCAGAATCAAGACACATGAGGATAAGATACAAAAATGTATAATGACACTGAACCAGACCCATGTAGGCAGGTCGTAACAGCATAAAATGGTATCACAGAACCAGTTTTACCACTCAGGTTTTGTGGATGTAGTAAAAAATATGTACTGGAATACAAAAATCAATTTAATAAAAATAGTTAAAAATGGTTGGGTCTTCTTCATCCCGATCTTTATTTTACAAGTCTCAAAACATTTTTGATTTTTCTAGCAAATGTTTGATGCTTCAACAAAACTTGCTGCTTACGGTGTCGTAGATTGGAACAGACAACACTGCCAAACAAAAGAACCAGACACAATATTAAGAACACACAAGATCACTGCCTCTTTTTTATACCTCTATAAGTGAAAAACAATATATTAAATGTATTAAGGAAAAGAGACAGATGTTCTCCGAAGCAACCCATTTTCAAAGGCTTTGAAATCATCTTGCTGGTGAATTCTGTAATGTCCTTCAACTGAAGTTCGTCTACTGCCTTCAAGAACTGCTCAACTGGTTTCCTGCAATAATTTTTTTTGTAATATAAAAACACTTTCATGAGAAATCAGCCTCGCCTCTCCCCAACGATGATGCAGCGCTGGATTGATATCACTTAGATCCTTTCTCCCACCTCTGATCGAGATTCATCATCTCGCATCGTTTCCACCATCTCTTCCTTTCTCAATCCTTCCATCCGTAGGTTGGTTTTCTTTGACGGTAACTACAAAGTTCTATGTCAGATTCTGGGCCTAGCCCACACTTTTGGAATGGTTTATGTAATGGGCCTTGCTCTAACACTGTCTCAAATGGGCCTATATCTTTTATTTATTTATTTATTTATTCTATGCAATGAAAACCAGTTTACAAAAAAAAAAACACTTTCATGACCAAGAAGAAAAAAACTATTGAGATTAAAGTGAAATTTGAACATAATTAAACCAATAACATTTAACCCAAGATCCATCTGATTATACTCTTTGACTTTCCAAATAACCAATTACAGAAATAAGGGAATAGATGATATTGGTTTCGTCGACAAAAAAAAAAAAAAAAAAAGATGATATTGGTTTCAATATGAAAAAATAATACATAACATCTACAAATAATATAGAACATAAGATCCATTTCATTACATACGTGATTTAATAAAATTGCGAAGCAAATTTCAAATAATATGAACATGATAACAAATTGATCGACAAATAGTATAGTCATTGATAGACAAATGGTATATAAATTAATAATTTGAAACAATATTATGATGGAAGGATTTATTTTTAGTAAACAAATAGTATTAATTGTATTTGTAATTCGTGTCCAACGTTCGAACGAATCAAAAATTTCATATTACAAAGAATCATACAAAATGAAGAGAATCGAATATGAAAGCATAACAGATTGTTCTATTCAACAATATAGTATATTAACCTTATATAAATAGCTACACTAAAAAAATATACAATGCTATTATTTCTTTTCACTGAATATAGTATAATTGGCGAGTTCATCTTCTTCATCTCTTCCTATTTTCAAGACATGACACCATAGATTCACCATCCAACCGTCATTAAATATTAAATTTATATATTATGATCTCCGTCAAAAATATTTTTGGCTCAGCCAGTGGTTACATCGACTTCTACCAAGATGAGAGAAGTTGAACTATTGGCTTGCAACAAGAAGACCAAAAAGAGCTATGATAATATGGTTACAAGACTGCGATGGGAAGCAGCATGGTGAGAGAACAGCTTTTAAAAAAGATGTTGGCCCCTTGAAAACTGGGTTATCACTTCAAACTGCATATATTTTCTATTAGTGTAGGCAATTCTGATTCAGTAAGGGCTCTCTATGACAACAGTGCACCAATTTTTGTCAAAGTAAATTTTTTTTTCTTTTCAGAGTAAAATTGTTGTTTATTACTTCTCGTGGGAAGATGTTTATGGACAATGTGAATTTGATTTATGTTATCTCTTAAGACCAGGAAACACGATTACGTTCTTGGTTCCTGATTCCGGCTTGTTCTAGGTTGAGGGATTGTCACATGGCCGAGAAGAGATAGGGGAAGAAAATTGTTGCCTTAGAGCCATACGCTCTTGACCAAGGCTTTGCTTCTATCTCATCCTCTCCCCAGAAAAGGCAGGAGATATAAAGTTCCTTTGTCTCATCGCTCTTTGGTGTTAGAAAGTATGTGAGCAATTGGTTCCTTTCTTGTCTTTATGTTTGGTTGTATGAAAAAAGCATTCTTATCCACTCTAATATACATTTGCAACGTGAGGTTTGGTTACAGCAGTTCCCCTAGATGATTCTAAAGCTACCTTAGAGATCCAAAGGTGTTTGTTGCATGTCTAAGTATTTGAAGCTTATTGGCTCCAGAATAATCGAAGCTTGTCTCTCTTTTAGCAGAAAGCTATCGTTCTACATAGGGGCAGATCCAAGATGAATTTTGATGTGGCACAAAACGATTTTCTTATAACCCAAAAGTTAGTATAGAATAGATGTAACTGATTAAACTTAGCACTAGTTATTAATTACACTACAAATTTCATCTAAACTTCTGTTTGTATATAGCTGTTCTCGTCTTCTCTGTCAATTAATCGGTCATTTCCTATTATAATTCTGATTAAACAGAAGACTCTGATGCTTTCAATTGATCTTCTTCAAATGAAATCTTTTAAAATCCAAGTTTGATAAAAGAAACGGTATTATGTTAAGAATCAAGACAGAGGAGGATAAAGTTAAAAAGGTATGATGGCGCTGAATCGTGCTCATTTGGAAATTCGGAACAGCATAAGAAATGTCACCACAAAACCAATTGTACCACTGTGGTTGTGCGAACGTAGTAAAAAATATATTTATTGGAATACAAAAATCCATTTAATAAAAACAATTAAAATTTGTTTGGGTCTTTTCTCCTCCTCCCAAAGAACTTTATTTTACAAGTCCCAAAACCTTTGTTGACTTTTTAGCAAATGTTTGCTGCTTCAACAAAACTTACTGCTTACGGTGTCGTAGCTCGGAACAGACAACACTGCCAAACAAAAGAACCAGCCACAATATTAAGGACACACAAGCTTATTGGTACCTCTATAAGTGAAAAAAATATTATATTAAAATGTATTAAAAAAAGAGACGGATGTTTATTACCATCTCCAAAGGAACCCATTGTCAAAGGCTTTGAAATTATCTTGCTGGTGAAATCTGTAATGTCTTTCAACGTAAGTTCGTCTACTGCCTTCAAGAACTGCTCAACTGGTTTCCTGCAATATTTTTTAAATATAAAAACACTCATTCATGAGCAAGAAAAAAGGAACTATTGAGATTAAAGTGAAATTTAAAGTCCTTTTCAGTGTACCTCTCTCCGTATGTAAGTATCTGCCTGCCAATGTCTTCTGCTGCAATCATCTGCATAGGACGACACAACATTAACTCGTTATGATACTTAAATTGGTTTCATCTTTAGTGAGAGAGTGAGAATACCCGAGATTCCAAATTCATCAGAACTGCAGATTTCGTGGCTGTCTTGGCACGATCTAGATGCTTCTGGTTAACTGTCCAACCATATAAACAGAAGGGAAAACTTTCATACATGTAAAGGATTGTTTCGACTTTAAAAGTAAAAAAAGGATGAAACAAACTGCAAAACCTTTTCCTCCTGCTACATCTTTCAGTTCTTTAGCTGCTAATTCAATTGCTTTTGCAGCAAACTCAGGACTCTGCAATCAGGGGTGTAAATCATATCGTTATATTTACCAGAATACATATCAAGTAAAAACGTTATCAGCTAACACAAACTGGAGAAAGCATAATAACCAATTGAAGGAAAAGCATAGTAAAGATCATCAGGATTTTGCTCAACTCACCGAGCAACCATATATTCCAAACAGTCCGGTGTTGTCAAAGATGCTAGTGAATGCGGTGCATGACTGAACTTGCTGATATTCGTTCAGAATACGGAGATCTGTGACCAAACATAGAAACTTGTATCACTATTACTGATCCCTAAGCAGTGCTTGAGAATGTTTCATGATATATAATTCAATAAACGCAAAAACAGATAGCTCAACAACTGAAAAAAAGAAACACAAAATTTTGACTTACATAGCCATGAGTGCATTCCTTTTCCAGGGCCTCCAGCTGAGAATGAGCCACCTCCTCCCATAAGCATCTAATAGCAAACATATTTAAATTATATTGAGTCTTCGTGTATAAATAAAATTTAACTGAAACAAGTAAATATTATTAGCACAAGCAAATATTAAACATTCAATTTAGATACCTGGAGAACAGAAGCGATGAGTGCTTCTTTCTCGTTCTTCCAGCCGGGAACCTCAAAGGCAAGCGCAAAGTGCGTAGCCTGCAATGACAGAAAAAGCTCGATAAGTATTGTGAAATGAAAACATCATCACAAATACATTTTTCCAAAATCTGTCATGAATACCTCTCCACCACTATGTTGGCGAAAATCTCCACCAGTATACTGAGATTTTGGCTCAGCTTGGCGTGGTACGTTAGGAAGGTCAGAAGTTAATGGCTCAGCAACTTTCAAAAGATCTTCGTGCTCAACTCCACTTGCCGCCAGTACCATACGTGCAGCAGTGAAATTCTCCTGTAATTACCATATCAAATGAGTAAACAAAACAAAATGATGATACTAAGTAAAAAATTGTAATCACAGAAATGTAGATGGTTCTCAAAAGCTGATGCGGCCTTACAGTCATAAACTCCTCCAAGAGTTCCCCATTCAATTTGTGCAAAGCAGACTCAGGTGCGTACAGAGGATTTGCCAATGCACCTGAATAACCAGCAGAGTGAACAGCCTCCATGAGGAATCCCATAGGGTTCTTCGCAAGTTCCGCTATCTCTACCTTCATCTTACGTAGCTGCAGAATCGACAGAAGAACCATAAACCAGGCAATTTTTCTCACCAGAGTTATCAAAATAAAAACAAAAGGAGGAAGAGAGTTACCTCTTCATTGACTTCCCAATCCAAGAAAGCAGGGTTCCTCACACTGTCAATAAGAACCTCAACCATTTCAGGTACATAGGTTTTAAGAGCATCAATAGTGTAACTCATCTGCTCCCTTGAAGCAGATGCAGAGGTGTTCCCTCCAATAGCTTCTATTTCCCTGACAAGACGTAGATGGCTTCTGTTCGTCGTGCTCTTGAACGCCATCCTTTCAAGCAAATGCGTCGCTCCATGGAAATAAGGAGCCTCATAGATAGAACCACAATCAACGTACAAACCAATAGAAGCTGCCGGATTCTAACCACAAAAAAAAAAAAAAAAAACACCAACATTAATAACTTTATTTCAGGTCATTTCTCGCATTTTCATATACTTTTCAGAACAAAATCAAACATAAAATTTGGATAATAACTTTTTTCAGGCCATTTTTCGCATTTACATAGATTTTTTCAGAACAAAAGCAAACCTAAACATTGGGTAATAACTTTGTTCATGCCATTTCTCGAATTTCATATTTCAGAAGAAAATCAAACGGAATATAAACATTACTTACGGTAGACATCTCTGAGGCGATTTTGAGCCCATTTGGAAGAGTGGTGATCTTGAGTTTGCTTGGCTCGACGCGGTCAGCAAGCGGTGGAGGAAGAGATACGCCCTGAAGTGGCATATCCAGTGAAGTAAGGGAACCAGAGGATCCACCAGTCAACCATCCCAAGAAACCTTGAGAAGAAGAACTCGTAGCAACGGCACTTGAACTTGCATAACGCGCAGGTCCCAAACCTCGGCTAAGAGATCCCTATAAAACAAGAATGTGAAAATCATTTCCATCAATCGAAAATTGGATTGACTTCAGAAACTACGAATCAAAACCGTTAAAAGAAGAGATCAATCGTATACAATCATCAATGAATCGCATATTCACAATCCGCAAAACTAAGAACAATGCTTATCATCGCCGGTAATCAATCCGAATCCAGATCTATAAGAGTGCAGTCCCTAATCGAACGTTCCAGAAGCTAAAATTAATGATGAAAGGATAGGAGCCGACCTTGAGAGCCCTGGCTCGTGAAGCGGCCGTGCGATACATGGCGAGTGTGGAAACTCTAAATCGGAGAAAATGAGTATCGCGTCGACGAAAGAGAAGCCGAGGATGACGAGTTTGCGAGTGGAGAGAGAGAGAGAGACGGAGAATAATCGCAGCTTAGTTTATTTTTTTTAAATGTTTGTTATTCTGCTAACGTGCTCTGCGATTGTTTAACATACGCCCATCTATTGTAGTATGGATAAAAGCATGAGCCTGAACATTTATATGGGCTTGACCCAATATAACCCATGAACAAAAACGTCCTTTTTTTCTTCTTGGACATGCTACATATGATAATAATAACACTAGACCGCTGGCTATTCGTTCTTACATTTTGTTTTGTTTTTCATAACTAGTGTTATATATTTTACATGAATCATAATATAATTATTTGTATTTACAAGACTTGAACCAAATTGAGTAGTATGGTTATTTTGGTACAAATATCCGAATCCATTTCAGATATATTTGTTATTTAGATATTTTTAGATTCATATACATCAGAACCAAACTCATCCAGACTCAAAAAGACTCAACTCAAAACCCACACATAAATTTATAATATTCAAGCGGTGTTTAATTTCAAAAAAAAAAAACTATACCTGAAAAGAACAATTCGTACTTAAATAGACAACCAATATTCATATCTAACTCATTTTATAAAATAATAAAAAGGACTCTTTCAATGTGATTAGCTAAATTAAGTGAAACAGAAGAATTTTTTATTAATAAAATAATTATATAGAGTGAAAAATTAAGTGACAATAAATGTGATATATTTTTATTATTTTGATTAAGTTATTATTTTATTCACAAAAACATGTCTCTGAATTATTCACAAAAACATGTCTCTAAAAAGAAAAAAAAATATGAGGACACATGTCATTAAACCCCCTTCCACATGTCAAAAAAGAGAAAAAAAAATCTACTTTATATATATAGATTTGATTTAGTTATGTGTTATCTGAGTTTAGTAAAATGCACTTATATAAAGCCCACCATGCATTTATATATAATTGATTTAATAAAACAATAAATTCATGTTTTATATTTTATAACATACTAACTACATAGATAAAAAAACTACATAGACCAAAATTCTTTTTCTTTTAAATTTACTAAAATGTGTTTATCATCTATTTAAAAACTAATAACATATATTAAATATTATATATGATTTTAAGAACTAATAACACATAAAACCCCTAAGCATTAAATTCTAAACTCATATATTAAATTTTTTTTTTATTTAAAATGCTATTTTGTGAAATTTTATCTATTTACTAAATCTATAACATAATACTGTTGTAAAACTATATTGTTATATATGTCATTATTTATTAGTACTAATTAAAAAGTAACGCCACATAAAAATAGTAAATTTATATATTATTATAAATAAAAAATAAATTTATTCTGTAAATATAATATTTTACGTATATTTTCATATAAGTGTTAGTCTAGTACAAAGCTACTACGCTAAATACATGATAACACACAATTGATAGTTCAAAAAACAAAATAAAATTAATCAATATAGATTATAAAATTACTATGCTTAGAAATATCATATTATATATATACTTAGTTAATAGGATAAATGTTAAAATTATATATTACTATGTTATACAAAATAATATTTACTTATAAAAACACACACACACAAACATCCAAGCTCTAGTTAGCTCTTAATTCTCAAGTTTCACAACTCACAGACCAGGTCCTCCCATGATACAACAAACCACAACTTTTAAAACTCACAAACACCAAGGGGTCTAAAGCAGAGTCTAGGCATTGAAAAAGATGTTCTCATAACGACCGTTTGGTCGGAGCCTTCCCTCCATACATCAACAGCCCTTCCTCACGTTTCTCCCACGACACTCTCAGCCTCCAACATGAAAGCTCCACCGGTCAATGCCCCTGGGTCCATCTCAATCTTACCTACAACCGCTAAGGGAAACACGCTTCTCGCCCACGGATTTTCCACTTCTTCCCAATAAACCCATACAACACCCAAATATTCTCTTGCACCTCCACTACCACCGCTTGGGCTTGCTTCGCTCCTCTTTCTCCGCAGAATTCGAGATGGATCAGAAAATTAACTTGTGAAGTTTTTAGGATTGAGATTGAATCAGCGATTTTCTTTTCCAATCCATTTTTTTCACTCATGAGGAAGAAGGAAGAAGATGACAACCTTCGAAGTGTTGTTTTTTGGTTTTTCTTAATTTTGGGCAGATTAGTTTTTTAAATTTTTAAAAGTTAAATTTTTAACTGCTTTCAATTGGTGAAGATGGTGTCTACACCGACAGAATGGTCAGCATTCACTACACATATTGAGGAGTTTCTGCGATGTAAAGAATTCTTTCTCAACTTTTCAATCCAACATATTCCAAGGGCGCAAAATACACTGGCGGACAGGCTGGCATGAGATGCTAGGACTTCGCCATCTGCTATGGTTTATGTTGATTTCGTTCCTCCGAGGTGGCTCTCAGATCAGGGATCCTTCTAGTTTCTTAGCCTTTTGTTGTAAAAAAAAAAAAATTAAATTTTTAAAACAGTTGTACTTTATTTGTATTTTTGAATAGTGGCATATAAAGGACTGTATTCTTACAAATCTAATTCTTGATTTACACACATATATTATTTTAAACCCCATTTATATACTTATAGATTCGAGTTATTTCAGACATACCAAACACATGGAAAATGTAGACATTTTGTAGAACACACAAGCAACACCTAACTCTTAACACTTAAGTCTGACAAGTCACACACCAGATCCCTCCCACGATGAAGTTTGTAGCATGTGGCGGACCTGGAGTTGGAGCTAGAGCTGGACGTTGACCTCATCGTCCAGCCGGACCCGGAGCCGGACCGGGAGCCCGACCCGGAGCTGGACCTGGAGCCCGACCCGGAGCAGGACCCTGACCCGGAGCTGGACCAGGAGCAGGAGCCGGACCTGGAGCTGGAGCTGGACCCGGAGCTGGAGCAGGAGCCGGAGCTGGAGGCCAGCGTCCAGCTGGACCTGGAGCCGGAGATGGACGTGGAGCCGGAGCCGGAGCCGGAGATGGACGTGGAGCCGGAGCTGGAACTGGAGCTGGAATCGGAGTTGGAGCTGGAAGAGGGCCAAAGTTTGCACCAAGGGCATCAATGACATCACCAGACCGACCAGAAAACCCGACAAGCTTGAAATTATTTTCCTGGAACACAAATCTCCTGCCAACCACATTGCCAAAAGCAGGGGAGGTTCTTCCTATTGATGTTTGAAACCTAAGCGATGTAAGGAAGCCATCGATGGTTCCCTCCACTACTGTAATATGTTCATTAGGATGATCCACCACAAACTTCAACCAAAATATTTTTATAATAAGTAAAATAAATCTCAATAAACACAAACATATACAGTTACACATATTTTATATCAACAATTAATACCTCCTGTGGAACCTCTTGCCTCCTCCCATGATCATGTGGCACCGTTCTTTGACCTCTCGCATACTCAAACCTGAGAAAACTTACAAATCTACCACCTCGTCCAACGAGTATTCTTCTTACACCGTCGAAAGCGCCATCGTCCCAAGCGCTCCCCCCGTTCCCACCTTCAGGGTTGAAGTGCCTAAGAGGAGGATTCGCAGCGAAGAAGTAAGGTCCAATGGCATCAAGAGCTTGACCAGAACGTCCGTGAAAACCTAGAAGCTTTCCACCATTTTTACCCTCGAGCGTGAATCTTGTCCCAAGTTGAAACCCCAAAAACGAATGACCGAGTATCGGAGAGGTCCTTCCACGGGAGGTTCTGAAGATTAACGACTGGATAAGCTCTGTTCCATATCTAAAAACACGTGAGAAGCTTCCACCAACGGATGTGATATATTCACTCGGATAATCCACTGTGAACTGGATTTCATTTTCCATTAGAAACAACAAATGCAGAAGGCAATAAAGGTATGACAAGAGCATATTGAAGAATAACAAAGAAAGGATCTATTACCTCTTGAATTCCCCCGCGATTCGTTCCATGTTCACGGGTTTCAAAATTTCCGGCACTATTTTCGTACTCAATCTTGATATAAGAAACACAGTCCCAGTCTCTTCCGACAATTATTCTTCTCACGCCATCGAAAACACCATCGTCAAATGGGCTGCCCATGTTACCACCCATCGCTCCCACTCTTTCAGACATTGTGCCCATCTTGTAACGAAAACCTGAATAAAATTAATTTCTTCTTTCAAAAACACACTAACAAACATTGTTCCTGTTCAAAACATTGTTTCTCAGGTTCCATCGTTGGTAATAATTTTACAGGACAATGTCTATATGTCTTTATTAGTCTTTGACATGATTGTACATGCATACTTCTTTAATCTTAGAGCACGTCCACTACAAAATTCGTAATTCTTATGTTGTGTATCTCACGAAAACTAAAAAAAATTATTATATTTAAATGAATTAAATTTCTAAACTTTGAAGTATTTTATTAAAATCTCAACATTTAAAAACCTCATCGTTTAGTATAACTATTTTTCTTCGTTATTGTGGGATACTCAACTAAGAATTTTTCCGATGAAAGTGCTCTTACATACTTAAAAACAGGAAAACTATGAGGAACATCTACTAACATATAGAGAGAGAGAGACATATACGTAGAGAGAGACCTGCCTCTAGAGGATTGTGTTATTCTTATAAAAGCAGGAAAAACTATGAGGAACTTCTACGAACATAGAGAGAGAGACATATATATAGAGAGAACCGACTCTTGAGGGATGTGTTACTCTTAGGTTAAGAGGTGTGAGTGATATGGGATTATGAGTACTTGAGTAGTGCTGTTCCTTTTTTTTGTCATTTTTCACACGTTACGCAGATATCATCGACCATACATCTCAGATTTATCCTTTTAATCATGTTCTGCTTTTTAATATTTCTTTATCTTCGTTATCATCTAAGTCTGTTTTGCTCATATGAAAATGTTCTGATTTAAGATTGAAAAAACTGGTTTTATTTTCCTTCAAATTCATAATTTATTTCAATATGGTATTTAGAAAGCTCATTAATTGTTTGTATTTAATAACCATCATAACAATTTTATTACTTTAAATCAGATTAATTAAACGTTTATAATTTATAAATTATTATTAATTGTTTGTAGTGCTTTTAAAAGTGCGGAGAACTGTATGCATAAGTACATTGTTGACCGAACTTGAGACTGACCTAGGGTATATAGGTTGCATACTTGCATGTAATACAGGTTGATCATGCAAGACAGCAAAATAATGTTTCTTGTTTTATTTTGTGTCCATTTGTCGACGTCGCTTTTTGTTTCTTCTATATCACGTTAAAATACAAAGATGACCGGTTGAGTTCTCATCACCGCAAACTGCTCTAGTATCAGAACTTCTCTAATTTTGGTTCAGTTACCAGTACTTATTTTATTAGAATAGATGATGTTTTTCATCTGTGATTTTTTTAATTTGAACTATCATTTATTAATTTTATTAAAAGTAATAGCAGATAGAATCTTTGAACTACTTTAATCATAATATCTTTTAATATCTTTTATTTTAAATATAAAATATATATTTTAAAAAAATCTAACAAACATGTTTGAAAAGATTTTAACAAGATCTTAGTTTTCAAAATTATATATAAATATTTTACTAATTTCGTAATTAGTTTTGAAATATTATTATACATTAATATATTCAATTATCGTTAATAAAATAAAAAAAATAAAAATTCTATCCTTTTTTTTATCTATTGTATAACCATAATCAATTGTATTAAAAATATATTATATTGAGCTAAATATGGTAAAATTATATTAAATTAATAAATTTCTATATAACTTATTTTCATAACTACAAATATTTATGTTCAAATACATAATACGTTGGTAAGATGGTTAACATTAGCAAACTATATAATACATATATAAAAATTAGCATACATTTCATTAAAGCTAATGATATAAATATTTGTAATTACTTTAATCATGATATATTTTCATTTTTAATATATATATATATATATATATATATATATATATATATATACTTAAAAAGTATTCTAACAAATGTTGATAAGTACATTAACGATAATTTAATTTTCAAAAAGTTTATGTAAATATTTTCACTAATTTTGTAATTAGCAATGAACTATTATTATGCATTAATATATTCAATTATCATTTATAAAATGAATAAAACTCTATCCTATTTTATATGTTTTATAATCATAATCAATCATGTTAAAATAAAATTATTATATTGAACTAAAAATGATAAATTTATATTAAATTCATAAATTTTACTTTTCATAAATAAAAAATATTCATGTTAAAAATGTAATACGATGACATAACGACTTAACATTAGCAAACTATATAATACATGTATAAAATAAAGATTTTCTATATACAATAATATATTATCTAAAATGAATAAAAGTAAAAAAATATTGCTAAAAGAAAATATAGCTTTGAAAGGCGGGTCAAAATTTAGCATAAACTAAATAAAAAATAATTTTTCAATATGTTATTTCATTCATATATTAATTTTTTTAATAACTAAATTAAAATACAATAAGATAAATATATAATAAGAAGCAACAAATACATATGACAGTTTTAAACAATTGATTAACTACAACATGTAAACTATAAAATTATAAAATTATTGTATCTGAAATAATTATTTAACATTTAAATATATGATTAAATCTGAAAACAAACACCCGCACATTTGAGCGGGTAGAGATCTAGTATATATACCCTTAAGCGGCATCAACGATCTCCAACTATATTTTCTTATTTTGGGATTGACTTAATCTACCACTAATACTCTGAAATAATTTATTAATTATGTTTTACTATAAATAAATTTCATAATGTAATAAATTTTCAAATATTATGTAATTTTCTCGATATTTTAAATATTTTTACCATACATGATACATTTTATATGTGTTTGTATTTATTGCAAAAATGATTAATCTATCTGCATAATATTTAAATTTTATTTGGAATGAACAAAGTTTTACATATAATGTATAACTGTTACATATTTACTGGGTGTACAAACATACTTGAAAACTTAAATTAATATTTAAATTTTATTTGTAATGAACAAAGTTTTACATATAATGTATAACTGTTACATTTTTACTGGGTGTACAAACATACTTGAAAACTTAAATTAATATTTTAAATATGTATGTGAAGGTATAATATTTAGATATAAAGTTAAACTACAATTAATATTTTACTGAATTGTTTATTATTGTCAACTACTTTTCTTGGATGATAAAATTGGCAATAAATATTATGAAATCACTCATAATATTTTAAATTTTATATAAATTAATCAAATTTTTCTTATATAAATTTTATTATTGAGAAAATAATATAATCAAATTAGAGCATAATATTTATCTTATACTCGGTATAATTAATTATATTATAGAGTAGTTAGTCTTGTATGATTGTATAATTTCTGTAATATATAAAATTTTAATATTTTTTTAAAAAAGATAAAAGTTAATATATACTAAACAAATAATGTTTGTTTGTGTTGCAGTTTTACATAAAGATTTGTAAGACTTTTTGAAAGTTATTACATAACTTAAAAAATTGTTTTCGTCTGCTTGCCAATAAATTTTGGACATAGTTTAAATACCATATTCATTGTAATCTTCTTATAACTTTTATTAGTTTTTAATTTTTTTGGTTTGTTGATTCCATATAGTATACTATCATTTATAAATGAATATTGACCATTCTTCCTATTGTTTTGTAAGTTGTCGTTCATATTATCATTTATTGTTGGTATTTAATTTAAGTTTATTTGAAATTAAACTAATTTATTAGACATGAGCCTTTAGATTCATTATTTTGTTTATTTATGTTATAAACATTGTTCTCTAAATAGCTTTTTTCAACCAAACTCGTATGAGATAATTTTAATTTATGTACTATATGGAACTTATCGGTGGTGAACGAATTATATATTATAAGAAAGTATCATGTAGTTTAATTTATTTTTAAAGACACATCTTCCATTCTTTTTACTGTTTTGTAGATTGTTATTCATAATATAATTTTACTGTTGGTTATACATATAAATTTATTTGAAATTCAACTAATTTATGGGACGTAATACTTACGATCCTTTATTTTTTCATCTTTTTATAAATATTGTTATCACATATCGTTTTCAACCATTTTTGTTTGAGATCATTTTAATTTTACTAGAGCCGGTGTCGGCGCTTCGCGCGGATTAGATGTTTAATTAAAGTACCAGTAAATTAAAATTGGGAGTTTCTTGTTTCTGAGAAGTTTTGTTTCTTTTAGAATGTGAAGACGGTGGAAGCGCGTCATCTGTTTCTTTTTTTTTAAACTAAAGTAAGTCAAAACCGGACGTTCATAGAGAGGCTGGCCATCAACCAGCTTAAGGTGGCCAACAACATCTACAACACACAGTCAAACGGTTAAAAACAATGTATTAATAAGCTATACGGGTTTAAATTTATAAAACAAACAGATGGTTAATAAGTCCGGGATGTTGTATAAGTTTGAACTTGATAAGAAATCATCTAATTCTTACTCTTCTCCACTAAAACAAATAAAGTAAGTATTTTTTTTCAAAGCAACGCTAATATACCTCTTCGTCGATCATAAACATCTCAATCCCAAGAAGAATGCCAGGTCCTCTTTTCACATTCTTGCGAGCTTCCCAGTGATGAAGAAGCCTAAACTGCATGGTGGAATCTCCTGGCCCTGGTGAAACATGTCGGAAGAGGAGAAGGGAAGAAGCTTCGCCGGTGAGGATTGCGGTTTGTTTGGCCATGATGAAGGTATGGATTTTTCCGATCTGAAGAAAGAGTGATGTGGAAGGATGTATAAATAGTCTGAGAAGAAGAGAACACAAAGAGATAGATATCATCGAGCCGGAGGAGAGATGTGGAGGGTCAATAGTCATCTTGATTAGAGGATTTATGGCAGACGACTAAGCAGCCCATGGACCAGGACGGGGACCGAAAACCGGGAGGGAAACGGGGACGGAAAACGTCAAACTTAAAATTCATAGATACGGGTACGGCATATATAAATATATATATATATATATATATATATATATATATATAATACCTATACATCAAATAATTGAAACCTCCCACATAAGATTTAAACAGTTTTTAAAACAGTTAGAAAACAATAGAATAAACTAATAATAGTTATATGACCAATACGAAAATAAACAATCAAACATATATATATGTGTGTGTCAATTGTCCTAAGCTAAACATAAAAGTAATAGAAAATCTATAGTATTAGTATAAACAAATTCAGATGGTTAAATATTGTTTCTGAAAAAATTTCAAAAAACACGTTAGGTCACTTGGTTAACAGTTGTAGACTATAATTTTTGGGTTCGACCTTTTTTGTTCGTATAAATGAAGGTCAAAATGGTCATTGACATTTACCCTTCATCTTCTCTACACGATCTGAAACTTAGAGCATCATTAACCCTATAACCCCATTTGGGTTTCTTAATGATTTATTTAATAATAAAAGTTAGTTAAGAAATTTAGTTAAGAAATCTTTAATTTTTGTGGTACATTGGGAGTTTCTTAATTTAGGTTTCTTAAAACACATTACACAATCAACAAAGTACACAATCACAATCAACAAAACATAATCCAAGATGATAAAATAGTTTAATAGTGTTGAAAACAGTAGATAAGTTTTAGATGAACCAAGATGTAGCAATGTCGTCATGGCTACCAAGTTTATCAAAAGTTCCAGCTTTTAAATCGAGCCTGGCAAAACAAACTTTCAATCATTGAAACCTCCATCGAATTATTTAACTGAACACACATGAGATATGAATAAACCAAAACATAAAGAGGTTCAAGGGTTTCAGATTATGATACCACGAATTCTAACACCTCGTTTCTTGCTTGGTAGAATGCTCTATCAAGAACAAGCACTGATATGTTGAAAGCAAAGTCAAAATTATTAGCTCAAAAGAAATGCCAAACTGAGAAAAAAGAGTTTTTGTCATTATGTAAAGGTTAAGTATATACCTCATTCTCACGATCCTCAAACGTATTCTGTAGTTAATCTGCAACAAAATAAAGTGTCAGATGCTTTTAGCCGATTACAGAGACACAACGAACTTCAAAAACAGGTCTAGTAGCAGGATCTTCAGCCAGTTTGAGCAATCTCAGATGAGTGAGTGCATACCTTCAGACAAAAACAAAGTAAAACATTGAGACATGACAAGCATCATACACCTTCGGACAATAAGACTACAATCATAGTGATTTAAACAAGAACCAAGCATAGTTGATGGTGTCTGATTTAGACAAGAACAAAAGAGAGACAAAATCAGAACTTACAACTCTACGGAGAATAGGTTCCACAGAGGAGCATAGCCTGTGCAAGCTGTCAACTTTCATAGCCTCAACAATCACACTAGCAAGAGCAACAGAAAAAGTTTATAAAGTTGCAAAAAAAAACACAATTGGGTGAAACAGAGAAGATGAAGAGAGAACATAACAACATTTCCGACGGTGGAGAAGATAAGATCCCCGGGGAAGAGGAGAAGGACTCGAAGAAGATCGAAAATCCAAGGAACCTTGACATAACTCCAGCGCCACCTCGAGCCCTTCACGCCTCCTCTCTCCGATGCCGTTTCTGAGACTGTACTTCCTTAGCCATCAAGACAGGAACATACAAGTTCTTAAAAAACTAAACAACAACAATAATCAATCAAAGTCAAGCTACTTTAAATATACAGACTCTTCATCAATAAAGGGCCAATCTTTGAACTAGGGCCTTGATATTGAGACTCTTAACCATCTGGTAGAAGGTGAAAACTCAATAAAGGACCAATCTTCGAACTTAGGGTTTGTATCTAAGACAATAATGCTCTAGAGATAAAACTTTCAAGGAGAAGAAGAAAGCTTACGGTTTACAACGAAAGGTGAAAGACTCGGCGGCCGGAGAGAAACAGAATGCCGGCGATCAAGCGGGCGTCTCTGTGTTTTTCTTCTTCGAATCCAAACACGAGAGAAGAGGAAAGAAAGAAAAGAAAAAAAAATAAAAATCCTAAATCACAGTTCGCTGACACGTGTATTAAGAAACTTCATTATGATCGATTACCAAAACTATGTATTAAGGATCGGTTACATTGATTTTCTTTTATTTTGATTTAATTAAATCATTGCTTTTCTTAAAAACTCCACTTAAGGACCTGGGATAATGGTGGTCTTAATCTATGGCCGCCAGAATTTTTCTTACTTGATTATTTTTTTTTATCAACTTTTCTTACTTGATTTCTATGGTTCCATCATCTCATTTTAATTTCTTTTAACATGTAAAAGATAAATATAAACATTTCTTAATCATATTTCAAGAAAAAAAAATCATGAACATGGCTTAGAAACGTTTCCGAGATGTCTCGGTCGACTAACCAAACCGTCCCCATTTGAGTCCTCTCCGTCCGTACCCGTGCCGTACCCATCCCCGCGCCGAACCCGATACGTGAGACGGCACTAAGTTGGCGTATCCGTGCAACCTGATGATTGAAGTTCCATCTTGAATGGAGGCGTTATGCGGGAGGCGATGGGGAAGAGGAAGGGAATCAATGTCAGCATCGAGCATCGATACAGGGGAGGCTGATTTTGTTTCGCTTAGGGTTACGGGGGAAATGATATTTACTTTGAACATAATACGTAAGAGGCTAGGCCAGTACGTGACTTTTTTTTCCAATTTTTGGGCTGAAACCCAGTTTGGAATGACATGGCATATTGGTTGGCCAAGAATTTTTTTGCCCATGTGGCACACCTTGGAAGCCTCCAAAATAGTCCCTTTTATATAGTAGGATGTATTATATGGAACCTATAGTTTTATCGGTGATATATATTTATGAGAAGTCATCATGTTGGTTTATTTTATTGTTAATGAAATTATCTATAATCTATATAAGATGATAGTGTTGATTACAATTTCAAAATTTTGATGAATAAATAAATTTGTGAATTTCTTTTAATTGAAAAGAATCAGTTTAAATTCTTAAATAATATGCTTTTTAACAATATGTGTTTCACACAAGTGGATTATTCTTACATGTGGTTCTTATAAAGTAAATGTTTTGTAAGTCAAAGAATAAATTAGCTCCGTAGAAAGGAAAAAAAAGAAGTGAAACCAGCCATTGTTTTAATATTTTTTTAAACCATGTAAAATTTATTATAAATTTAGATAATTATTTATAGTATATATACAACTACTTTATAAATAATCTAGATTAAATTTCATGTTAACTTTCTTCTATTTTGATTAGTCTCGAATACTTTTTGATATTAATTATATATGATTTGTTATGCTTTCACATACTTAGAACACAATTTTTTTTATTAATCTCTTTGACGTTCTTTCGACATAATTTAAAAACAAAATCTCCCCTATATTTTTTTATTATTTGATATGGTTTGATTTTCTTTAAAAAAATATTTGTTTATGAAAATCTTGATATTTTTAAATTATATATGTAATTTTTTAATAACATGTAGTATCAACTTTTAAAATAAGTGTGTTTTAAATTCTTATAGTTTAAATTCTTGAAGTTATATGATAAGTTTCCAAGAATTATTATATATGTAAAGTTAATTCGTTTTAATGTGTTTTAAAGTTTATCTTAATTTATATAATTTTTTCAAAACAATTTGTTGTTGAAACTTTTTGATAATTTATTTTATCTCATTCCAAAAAACACTCTTATCACATCCGATGTGGTCATCAGCCTTCCATAAACTATTACTGAAATCAAAGTCAATCATCTTCCTAACCTCACAGCGGGTGCAACAGAGGCAGACCTAGGCATGATCTAGGTGGGGGCCGTGGGGCAAGTGCCACATGCAGAAATTTTTTTTCTCATTAGTTGCATTGAAAATAAAGGACCTTAAATGGCTTATAATCTCCAATGCCCCCATACACCTTTGGTTACGACTTTTTTTATTTAATTAAGTATACCCCATGTTATGAAATTTGCTATAGATCCGCCCCTAGGTGCAATGGATTCAGTCCAAGATCAACCGGTCTTATAATTTCTCAAGAAGCGTCAAGGTGCACCACTCATCTGTTTTCACTTCCATTGCCTTTAATTGACACACTGAGTTGCAGTTTAGCTGTTTATAGGTTTCTCCTGACAGCTTTTTCTTCAGTTCTTCGGCTTATTCGTTGTTAAGCTCAAATATAGTAATCAATGTTTTGATTTTCTGTACTGTCTCTGTGTAACGTAGCCATTATGTTTCACTTGTATTTTCTGTTTCCTTCGTCAAAATAGGAGCAAATCTCTTAGCCGCTTCAATTTTTGATCTAAACCACATTATTTCTTTGTTTCATTTCTTTGTGCTGGAATTATAATAAGAGCAATCTAATCAAAGAGATCATTTGCATATATATATATATATATATATAACTTGATAACATGCCATTGAAATTAATTAATTAGAAATTTAGTTGAAACCTCTAATATTAATCTTTAGTCTAGTTTTCCATTTGCATCATTTAGTTTTACAATACTTAAAGTCTTGACTACAATGTATTAGTTACATTACTGAAAATCTCGACTGCAATGTATTTTAGCAATTTTCATACAATTGCTGACAACTCAAAATGTTAATTTTCTTGAATACGTTGAATATAATAAAACATTTTTGCGTAGGGGTTTAACTAACTCATGGTATCGACCAGCCCAATATAAACAATTGTTTTTGGAAATATTGATTTTTGAAAATAGTGAATTAAAATGATGATTTGTCATATGTGGTTTTAAATCATATGTGTTTTAACTACTTATAGCTTCGTTTAAATTTTTATTTTATTTTATTTTATTTTTCTAAAAAAAATTGATTTCCAAAATAAAAATTATATATAATTTTTTTTTAAAAATCGTTAGTTTATGTTATTTGTATATATTTCGAAATTATATGTGATTTAAATTATTATCTGTTCGATTTTTATTAAGTTTAGTGTTTTATATATATATTTTCAGTTTTGAAAAATCATATATATCAAGTTGATTTTTGTTTTATTTGTACAGATCTCTATTTTATTTTGGAGAATTATATATTTGGAAAATTTGAAATTTTAAAAATAGTAAACTAAAATAATGATTTAGCATATTATAATTGATAGTTTTAAATCCTATGTGGACACCCTCCATTGCTTATAGCCTCAACATATTATAAGAAAATTATTTTTTTTGTTAACATTACTATTCTGCTTTTTATTTTCCATTTTACTTTAATAGATACCATTTTAAAGTAAAATTTTAAATGTTAATATTTATTTTATTAGTTTAGATTATATATATAAAATATTAATTTCCTTTTATTTTATTTTTGGAGATATTAACATTTTAAAATAAAAAGATAATCTGTTTTTGCTACATTAACTATTTTAACATTAATTTCCATTTTATTTTTGTATAAAATGTATTTTAGATTTATTATATCTAAGAAGAAGTATTTTTTTTGTTAATATTACTATTTTACTTTTGATTTTCTGTTTTACTATAATATTTAACATTTATTAAAGTAAGTTGCCATATGTTAATATTTAGTTTTTTTAGTTTAAGTTATATATAGAATATTAATTTCGTTTTTGAAAATAGTTTTTTGAAAATATTTTTTTTGAAATTTAACATTTAAAAAAAAACTTATATAATGATGTGTCAATATACGATTGGTGGTTTTAAATCCTACGTGGACGTCCTCAATGGCTTATAACCTCAACTTTTATATAATATAAATAGTTTTGCTAGTTTAAGTTATTATATGGAATAATAATTTCTTTTTATATAATTTTGGAAATACTAATATTTTTTATAAATAATAAACTAATATAATGATGTCTCATAATATGATTGCTTGTTTTAAATCCTATGTTAACGCTGCCAATGACTTATATAGCCTTTTTACTTTTGATTCTCCATTTTACTATAACAATTAACATTTTAAAGCAAGTTGTAAAATGTTAATATTTATTTTGTTAGTTTAAGTTACATACGGAATATTAATTTTGTTTTTAATATAGTTTTGGAAACATTAAAATTTTCTATAAATAGTAAACTAATATAATGATGTTTCATAATATGATCGATCGTTTAAAATCCTATTTTATATATTAATATATTATCACTGATTTATATTCTTAGCTTATATATAATGTATGTTATTTACGAATACTTTCAATAGAATATAGCCGAAAGTTTGAAAATCATGAGTTAAATTTATAGTTATAATTGTTTGAATTATTGAATTTTAAAATTAATTATTATTTTAGTTAATTTGTGATAAATTTCGAAATTATTAATATATATATATATATATATATTAAGTTAATATATGTATAATATTTTTACTTTTGTTAGTTTGCCTTATTTGATATTAAATTTTTTATTATGAAATAAACAGTTTTTTGAAAACATTGACATATTTAAAAATAACAAATTAAAGATCTGATGTGTCAAAACACGACTGGAGGTTTTAAATCCTACGTGGACGTTCTCAATGGCTTATAGCCTCAATTTTTATATAGTATAGATTTTATATGCAGAGTATGTTTAAGCAATCATAGTTCGTAAGCACCACTTTTACGTTTGCTAAGGTGATGATTATTTTATTAAATCTCGTACCTGCAGTGTAGAATTTCTATTGAGGATAGTGTAGTTTCGAAGATGTTTGGTCTTTATGTATCAAGTTGGGTAGGAGTCTTGTGTGACAGTTACACGTTTACATAGCGATGCAGAGTAAATGATTGCAAGAGCATAGAGACGAACTTATGTACTATCAAAGCAGAGAATTATATATATCCACATAACTGGGGAGTGCATTGACTAACTATGTACTATAGCACATTGCTTGTTTCATGTGTTGTACAACACACCGTATTTGTCCATGTTAAAGCTAAATTCTCATGGTTGGAGTTTTATTACTGAGTCAAGTGTTGTTTCCTGTTACTCATTTTTTTTCTTCCCTTTAAGGATGGTTGGGTTTTATGAGGCGTTTTACATTCTTTCTTTTTTTTTTTTTATGATTTATCTAAATAGTATTTCAGCCTATTTTTATTTATTGGATTTTTGGTTATGGATACGGTTTTGAATATTAATAAATTGGTAAGTTAAAGAAGTAAGTTATTTGAGAAATATGTTATGAAATGAGGAAAATAAAGGTGTTACAAATTTGTTCATAGCTAGTATCATTTACTTTATTTAAATAATGTGTTTGCGGAACAGACAAAACTATTATTTTTTGTATTTTGAAAGGGACAAAAATAATTGGAATCCCTCCCTTATTTTGGCCACAGGACACCAGAGAGAACAATGGTGGCAAAAAGTTTCTTAGATAGAAAGTAGAGAAAAAAATAGAGAAAGACATAGAGTTTCAAAATTTCTTTATTGTACTATTGTCCATGTATCACTATTTAAATTTTATAAGGATAGCTTCAAAATGATGTTCATAGTTATGTTGTGTAAATTCCATTTTATATTAAAAATAGTATCCCATCCAAATTATGTTGTGTAGATTGTGTATGATACGTTGAATGCAGGCCGCAAATTGCCAAAAAAAAAAAACAAATTGTCTCATTTTGTGGCAAAATGTCATTTTCAAGTTCAACTATACCAGTTGCACCAAAAAAAAAAAGGGTTCAACTATTTACATGGATATCATATATGCTTCATTTCTTCTTTCTATATTTTTTTTGTCAACTTTCTTCTTTCTATATACATTACACTAGTACATCCCACAATGGTAAAACACATAGCAAAAATAGTTACGGAAATAATACTTTACAACATTTGAAAGCCCAACAACTATTACAACATTGTCCGATTAATTTTATTTTTACAGAAAAAAAGAAAAATGCGCCAACATTATTATAGAATTTAATCAAATACAATAAATAGATATGGAGTGCTAATTTTTCGGAGCTGACACTTTCTTGAAATGCCGGCGTTTGACGTCTCCGATTCCGACTCAAAACCAATCTCAAGGGTAAATCGAATCCTCAATCTCCTTCTTCTTCGATGAAACTGAAAGAAACTTCATTTCATGGTGCTCGATTTCTCAATTACAGCCTGGTTTCGAGATTCTGAGTCTTCTTTCAGGCAAATGTTACCAGAGATTTTTCAATTACAGCCTGGTTTATCTCTTTTTATATTGGTGTTTCGTAAAAATTTGATCTTGTTGTTTCAAGTGGCGGAGTTAGGAACATAAGCCAATGGGATCAAAAGTTTATATATATGAAATTGAATAGATACTAAGGGGGTCAAATTACTGAAATTTAACCACTTAATCAAGATATACTACAAATTTATGCCTAAATTTGATTAATTCTTAAAATTGATATGGGTCAAATGACCCACATGATTATTAGCTGCATCCGCCACTGGTTGTTTCATGTAAAACTTTGTAGTTATCATACTCAATTTGCATGGAAGATTACTCTATCACAAACGCTGCACCCACTCTTTGTTGACATCGATGTTGCACAACCGCTGCACTCACTCTTTGTGGACATCGATGTTGCATAGATTGCGTGAGAGGTAATGATTATGATAATATAAATTGATTTCTAAGCTTTGATCAAGTCAACAGATTATGCATTGCCTTTTTGGTTCGGCTTATTTTGTTTTGTGTCTAACGTTGATTTATATTCCATCTTTCAGGATTGATTTTTGTTGCAGTAAGAGGTGGACCATCCATTTTGGAAAAGAAGTGTCCAGCGCTTGATTGCCAACACAATCTAGGATTGTCTCTCATAGAGTCACTCGCATCTCGTGAAATTGCAACATTTTGGAGATTTGCAGCACTCTCTTAAGTTGACGACAGTTGCAAAATTAAATGATGTCTTGCTCCTAATTGTAATTTTGCAATTGCACAAAGAGATCAAGAGATTGATATGGAATGTTTCAAACTTTACCAGTTTTGTTGGAAGGTAAAATGTTCTGTCGTATTTGTTTTACTAACAATTCTGATCTCAAAATTTTATTGTTTCAGTACTTAAACACCTCACACTCTCCTGTGGACTGTTCACTAGTTATGAGATTGGAAGAATATTCACATAATATGGAAACTATTGACTGGTAATTACTGAAAGTTGTGGTATTTTCCTTGATTTACAATACTCCAATTACATCTCATTACATACAATGTTAGAGGTTTCAACCTCCCTAAGTATCAGGGTACTAAATCTTAACAACATAATCTTAGATAATTGAAAATAGAATAATCCTTATTTGTTCAATTTAAAAAAATACACATATGTATCCTTGTTTAGTTGGTATGATAAGTATTCTGAGACCTGTTTTGTCTGCAGAAAAAAGAGTCAACGTGAACAAATTCCCTAAGTGTTTCATCCCCATTCAGTTGTCCGAGGGTTGTCCACACATGACATGTATTTGCAAGTTTGAGTTATGTTGGTAAGAGAATTAAATATTTGCAAGTTTTTTGAGTCCCTACATTTACATTTTTTTTTCTTGCATTCATTTAGGACTTGTCTAAGTTCATGGACTAATGAACATGTAGAAATGCCGTGCGAGGCTAGTACATCATCTTTCTCGTCTGGAGAATCAGATGACATTTCTGAAGCTGAAATTTACTACAAAAGACTATTTAGTCTTCATTAGCAGGTAACTAAATTCACATAGTATATTATGATGGTGTTTGTTGACATATTATCAAACTTATGCATTATTATTATTCTCAATACTTGGCAACAACAATAAGTGACGGCATGAAATTTTACTTTGGCTATAGTATGGCAGTGAAGTTAGCTTGGTTTGAGGTACTTCAGTTTATTAGTTTGAAATAAATTATGTGAACATGTTGCTAACAAAAACTCTACCCTATCAGATTCATAAGTGCAAGTCAATATCTAAAGTGGATATGTGCATTTGCACATCAGCACAGACTAAACGTGGTCAAGTTTGTTGGGATTAAAGGCAAAATCAGTGTTTCTTGCCAATTTTCCCTTTTTTTTTGTAGAAATTACTGTGAGTAGTCTTTTTAAGTAGCTTCTATGGCATGAATTGAGAAATTTCTCTAGAATTTCACTCTATAGTTTCGTTTTAGCCAACTTGCTTGCAAAAGCATGCATGTGTTCTGATTAGGATGTTAAAACTACTAGCGTTATGCTTCACTAATTTACAAAGTTTGGGTCTGCTACATTGAGCTTCAGTGATCTGTAAGCACGAGTTGAATTCTTCTATGTCTGTGGGATATTTCTTTCAGCATATACTTATTGTTCCTCTACCTTTTTTCTTTGCAGAGGAGGCAGAACAACAACTTGAGGGTTTGATCTCATGTGCTGTTGCATCAGCTTCTACGAAGATGAGAGAAGTTGAGCTCTTGTCTTGCACCAAGAAGACCAGAAAGAGCTATGATAATATGGTTACAAAGCTGCGATGGGAAGCAGCATGGTGAGAGAGCAGCGTTTAAAGAAGATTCCTTTTCATCTAGTTAACACAATTGTTGCAATAAACATTTTTTTGAATGGGTAAAATGGATTTACCATAAACCATGCTTGTAACCAGTACTTAGGATGTTGACCCCTTGAAAACTAGGTTACCACTTCAAACTGCAGATATTTTCTATCAGTGTAGGCAATTCTGATTCACGAAGGGCTTTGTATAACAACAGTGCACCATTTTTTGTGAGGGTAAAATTGTTGAACGTCTCTTCATTACTTCTCGTGGGAAGATGTTCATGGACAAATTGAATTTGACTTATGTTATCCCGTTAAACCAGGAAACAAGATTAAGTTCTTGGTTTCTGATTCCGGCTTGTTCTAGGTTGCAGGGATTGTCACATGACCGAGAAGAGATAGGGGAAGAAAAGTGTTGCCTTAGAGCCATACGCTTTGGTGTTAGAAAGTATGTGAGCAATTGGTTCCTTTCTTGTGTTTGTGTTTGGTTGTATGTAGGAAGCTGTTCCCCTAGATGATTCTAAAGGTACCTTAGAGCTAGCTCCAAAGGTATTTGTTGCATGTTATTTAAGAGATATGTTGCTTATTAGCTCCAGAAGAATCAAAGTTTGTCTCTCTTTTTAGCAGAAAGCTATCATTCTACATAACAAGGTAGAAACCCTTCCGCTTCACTTAAATTAGCTATAATCATGACCAGAAAAGTGGAAAACGCTTAGGTTCGTGCATCCCTAGGATAGCCGGGTACACGAGTTAAAGTTTAGTCCTTGATGACAAAAGTGGCTAGTAAAATGAACTAGAGCTTAAGATCACCACCACTCTAATCTGCCAAATTAAATCCTGAATGTTGAACAAGATTGTTTTAGCTTAAGAGAAGTCCAACTTCCTGGTAAGAAAGCGACCGAGAAACTGTTTTTTTCTCTAATGGCTTGAGAGGTCAAACCCTGACAAAGCTATTTGTATTTTCATTCAAAGAGAGTCTCAGTTTCGTCATTTGCTTATGTGGACTAAAGCTACTAAGACCATGTACAATAGTTTCAACTTTCTCTCCATTTTCAATATTTTTATTTTTTCCTTTTAACATTCCACATCATCTTCTCTTTCCTTTACATCATTTATTCAACACTCACTTCACTCTAAACCTTTACAATGGTTTTGTTTTACAAAATTCAACACCCTACCCCACAATTTTTAATTCATATTTTTGTTTTTTATAACATACTAATTACATATTAATAATTAATTTAAAAACTAAAATAAAATAAATTTTAATAATATTTATTTTAAATTATTATACTAAGCTTATTTTTAGATAATACCAAATCAATATTAATAAAAGTTTTATTAACAAAAAAGGTTAAAAAACTAAAATAGTTGATTATAAGGAAAAATGACATTTTTTTCTATATCCAAATGAAATGAGAGTGGTCTCTATTTATAGATAAGAAAAAATCTTGAATTTTGATATAATTTTTATTATATTTGAAAAAGTTTTATTATATAAAAAATATGTTTCAATTATTGGGTGAAGATAAAAATCAAAAGTAATATGTACAGCTCATCAATCTACTCACAATGCGACATGTGGCAGCGTCGGCCCACAAATTTTTTTTCTCAACTGTTTAAACTTTGCAACACATATTAAAACCATGTAGATTAACCCAATTTATTAGCATCCTCATTGCAAGAGTTTCAACTGTTGAAAACAAGTTTCAACACCCCCGTTGTGGTTGCTCTAAGACTATATACAATGGTTTCAAAATTCAACACCCTCCACTTCATCTTTTAACACTCAATGTCATATTCTCTTTCTTACCCATCATCATTCAACACACATTCAATTTTTATTCACTGCAATAGTTTTGTTGAATAAAATTCAACACTCTATTTTATTAATTAATAATTATTTTTTCTATATCCAAATTAAATAAACCTAATCTCTATTTATAGATAATTTAAAAAGATAAATTTTAGTATAAGAAATAAAAATAAATTATTTAATTTATAATGAAATTAATTAGTTTTAAATAACTAAGAGAATATCAAAATATCAAAAATCTTTAGAAAGTGACATGTGTCGTCGATGGTCCTCACTTTCTTCTTATTCAACATGTTGAATCTTTTCAACACCAATTAATCCACATCATCAAATTTCATTTTTCAACACCCTCATTGTAAGGATTCAACTGTTGAATCTTTTATTCAACACACCCATTGTACATAGTCTAAGGAATTTAATAGTGGTCTAGTAGTTGAAATGTGCTTTGTTTGACACATACATCAGGAATTTTTATGACTAATTAAGATTATGATAGAATTATATCATAAAAATATATATATAATTTGGTTTCATAAACTTCTGTGAACGCATCTATTTTTAAGCAATATTTCTTTTATTCATTTTAAGTGGTGTTTAAAAAAAATTATTTCATTTTAAATAATGTTTTCAAGTTTCTATGTAAAAATAATATAATTTGATGTTTATGACTATTTGTATTATGTAATATAATTTATTTTATTTTCTAAATTAGTTGTAGTTATTGTTGTTTTAAGGTAATTGAGATAAATTAAATAAAAGTTCACAATTTTTTAAATGAAAACTAAATTTTTTATAAATCAGTTATTTTGAAACAGAAAGTGTATATTACTACTTGAAATTGCAGCCATCTATATTATTAAAACTGATGTACCTTTTAAAATTAACTCTTATTTCACCTTATTATTTACCAACTTATGCCACTAAATTATTAACCATTAATTAATTACTTATTTTGTTAGATTTTTCTCTTTCCAAACTTAGAAAAATTAATTAATTAACCAAAATAATTTATTTATTAAATTATTTTCTAACCAAAATTACCAAAATTACAATTATCCTCTAACTGTATTATTTTCTAACCAAATTTTACAATAAATTAAAAAAATTAAAATGTAACTACAAATATTAAATTTTATATATTTATGTATATTATTGTTCATTTTACATACAAAATATAAACTATAAATATTTTTTAACATATAAAGTTATTTTTCAAATATATGTTAAATAATTTGATGTTTAATATAATTCATACATATATTTGAATTATAAGAATACAATAAATAAATTTTAATTTAATATTTTCTTCAAATATGAACATAGAAATATAATTTATTTGACATATAAAAAACTCAGTGATATATCTATTTATCTATTTTATTAAAACATAATATATTTTATGAAAACATAATACATTTTATTTTGGAAAGATGAATACATAGCGTTTTGTTTATGACAAAACACTACAACCAGAAACACTATGAATCAAAATGAAAGACATGAAGCAAAAAAAAGCCGCCAAAATGAAACAAACATACCAAAGGGATAAATGCAAATAAAGATGGATTCGCAAGTCGAACAGCAAAAATCAAACAAGCAAACACAAATCAGAGCTATTCTCCGGAATAAAAACCCTAAACAGTCGAACAAAACAAAGCGATAACTAACAGTGAAAAGAGACAAATCTGAATCACATACGCCGAAAGAAGAGAAAAGATAAATCTAAAATTTCAAACAACTTAAGAAAATAGAAGACGAGAGAACAACACCTTTCACTTTCCTCTGAGCAAGCAATAATGAGAAATGAGGAAGAAAGCACATCAATTTATACACCAAAAACCAAGGGCCGCGAAAGGAAATGATTATGACTGCACGAACGATTCGTCTTCCAAGGAGAGAAAGTTGAATCCCTACTTCAATCAAATCCCGTAATTAATTCGCCAAACCAAAGTCTCGAACCGGGCCTTGGGGCACGCGGAGTGGCAGCATTTCTTAAGCTAATGTCTTTGTCATACTAGCTTTGACCAAAAAATATATATATATATATATATATATATATATACTAGCTAAATGTTTTTCTCTCTACCACAGTTTTCGAGAGAGCCGCACCCACTCACCTTTCTCAATGCCGACCCAACAATATTATTTCCAAATCTAGGAAGTAAGGCCATGCGCAGCGATGAATTCTCAACTGATCTCTAACCACTAAATTAATGAAAATAAATGAACAAGGAAGAGAGAGAATGAGAAACGTTTCTTCTTGAAGAGACTAAAAAAAATCTGAAGAAGGCAAAGCCTACTCTACCAAGCAGTTTGGCTGAAAATTTGGCATTCTTCAGGGTGAAAATAGTATTCTTTACCGTGACATGAAAGAAGTAACCACAACCCCATAATTAATCCAGCGCACATTATTCAGTCTGTAGAACAACTAGTTGGCAACATAATCTCATAGTTGTGAGGGATGGGAGGCTTGGTTTGCATCAAGATGATAGTCAAAAAATTTAAATTCTGTGTCTTATAATATCTTTCAAAACATAGCTACAAGCCTACAACCATTACAAAAGTTTTTTTTTTTAATTTGAATTCATCCTACATTTACAAAAAAAATTTAAAAGAAATAAGCATATTAAAGTAATGTGTTGCTTTTTTTTTTAACACATCAAGTGATGTGTCGCTTTAATTTATACGCTATTTTGTGAATAAAAGAATAATTCAGCTTGAATTTTGCCCCACACAAAAACATTTATCAGTATCATGACAAAGACAGTAGCTTGAATTTTCTCAAAACGCAAGGGAAGTATGAGAAAAATACAGCTTAAATGTTGCTCTACAACAAAAACAGTTAAAAATCATGACAATGGTTGTAGCTTGAAGTTTCTTAAAACTCAAGGGAAGCATGAGAATAATACAGCTTGAGAAATGCTCTACCCAAATTTTTTTATCAATACTAGATCCTTTCTCCACGCTCCGCGCGGATAATATATTTAAATTTATTACATTTATCATTTTTATTTGTATGTGAATCTTTCTATATTAAATTATATATAACTAATTTTAAATTTGATTTTTTTTATATTTTTAGTTTGAAGTAAATATTTATATTATATGTAACACAATTAACTAATAAAATATGAATAATCAAGTCCGAGATTTTAGAGTTATGTAAAAAAATATAATTATATGTAGACCACAAATTATCTTAGTTTAAAAGATCGGAATCTCATCTCGAATAAATTTACGAAAAGAAAAAAGTACTCCAATAACCTACTTAAAATATAAAACCTCCTTTTCAAAAAAAAAACGTACTTAATAATATTTTTTACGTGTATTAGTTGAAAACTGACAATTGAATATCGATCTAGAATATTATTTTAATATATCTAATGTAAAATATTAATTGTAATAAACAAATTTTGAATTTTATAATATTACATGAATTAGAAGTCTTTAAAATCTAAAATCTATTTTATTAACATACTATATTTTTTATTCATTTATTATTTTGACGTTACAAAATATTGCTTTAGTTTTATTTGTATATTAATTTTTTAATAATTTAGTTTCCTTTTAAGTAATTTTAAAATTATCAAGAATATAATATATTTAAAATTATTTATCTAAATATATCCAAATATGATGTCTCATTTTTATGTGTGTTTGCGTTGAGCATATTAATTTGTAATTTGTATATTTAATAACACCTTATTGCATGTCGTTCTATGGTTTTAATAAATGTGTCGTCATTTCATATTTATTACTACTAACATGATTTTTTAGTGATCAGTGATAATGTATTTTTAACGTTATGTATTATATTTTATAGTATATTTTTTAAGTCTTCCTGCTGGCACTTTTTTTAGAATCATTTTAATTAGATAATAGGTTTAAAGATGTAAATGAAACTGTGTATGTTGTAAATTTAGACTTTTTAGTGTAGTTGAACACTATCAATTATGGAAATTATATTATGATTTTATTTTACTAAATCTTTCTTTTTGTGTATTTTTTTTTGTTTTATTTTGTATTTTTACAATTTTATTGCATTATTCTTTAATTGCAGAGAATTGATATTTCTAATTTTTGTTTCATATACCTTAAAAGTCTTCGGTTGATTTTTGTTTTTTTCTTTCTCCAATTATAATGTACGGTTCGACCGTTTCTTCTTTTTTTTGGATCAAACTTCTAATATCATCAGATATAAAAGCTTAAACTCTAAGAATGGAGTGAGTATTTATGCTAGAGAAAACTGATTTAACCACTAATATAGTGAGATATTATAATATTAAAAGGTATGGAAACTCTTCTATGTTGTCCTACGCTGGACATAATTAAGTTGTTGTCAATTGATTCTATATTTGTGATAACTGGAAATACATCTTTATGTCTTCCTTACATCATCTTTAATTGGTTTATGGTTCGACTATTTCTAATATACTCAGAGTAACATAAAATTAGATGTTTATTATCTCCTCCCAATTAGGAATGCACAGAATGAGAGAAATTCAAGATGAGACCACTTTACAATTTTGTCCTCATATCTATATAGAGTTAGTTTATAGATTACTCTATCTGTTTCAAAATGTAATCAATTTTAATTAAAATCTGTAATATTTAAAAGTTATTACTTTAGAAAATTGTCTTTTAATATATAAATTTAATCAATTACACAGTAATTTACATAATTTAATTGGCCACACAATATCCAATAAATATAAAGTTACATTAAAATATAAAAACAATTTATATAGTGAAACAAAAAATACTTTTAAACTATTATATTATAAAACAAAGAGAATATTCAAATTATATTGAAACATTTGAATAGTAAAAATCAGAAAAGTTGAAATCTCAACGTCGATCATTTACGTTGACCATGTTATTGAGTTTGAAGATAACGTGTATGATCAAGAACAAAAAGATGAATTTTAGCTTCAGTCTTTTTTTTTAATCATTTTACGAAAAAGAAAAAAAAAACAGGAAGATCACTAATAAAAAAAGATACAAACATAGTACCGTAAAAAGGTGTTAATCACAGTAGCAAACATTATAGTCTCAAAAATAATAAACTTTATATTAAATATTAGTCAAAAATAATAAAATATATAATATTAATAAATTTCATTTTAAATATAATTTAATTTTCAAAAAATTTATCACTGCACATGGTGCAGGAAAACACCTAATATTATTTGAATTTCAAAAACTATCTGATGCACTAACTTTTTGTGACAAATCAAATTTAAGAAACTGGGCAAGAGATTGAGAGGAGAGATGTGGAGAGGTACAAAGAGTCTTCACTGGATGAGTTATAATGGAGCATTGAAGTGTCATTGTTGTAGTCGTAGGAGTTACACCGGTGAAGTTGGGTAGACGAACAGATTTGGAGTCGCTGGAGACGTCTGAGGCGAGTAGGCTAAAGAAAAGGAAGCTATGAGTTATACAATGGGCTAACTATTTTAATGAGTTTGGATGGTTCGAGTCCCATCATCTAAACATTCACGATGACGTGGCAGTTTGATTGGTGTGAAATATTTTGTCCTATGTGACACTCTTAAGAAACCTCAAAATTAGTAGCTTTTATATAGTAGGATCATGACAAAGACATTAGCTTGAGAAGTGCTCTACCCAAAAAAGTTATCCAATAAAAAAATTGTTATGATTGATTGCAAACATCTTTTTATTTATTTACACATACATATATTATTTGAAATCGCAATTATGCTCTTATTCATCATACAAACCAAACACACAGAAAATGACATTATTAAACACACGAGCAGTATAGTAGTAGTTCGTAACTGTCTTGTCTCACAAGTCACAAACTAGACCCTCCCCATGATGCACCAAACTCACCAACACGAGCGGTCTTATGCAGAGTTTACGCCATAGAAATAGATGTCCTCATAACGACCATTGGTTGGAGCCTTCCCTCCATACATCAACAGCCCCTTTTTCCCATCAATGGACGCAGTCGTGGATGCGATCCATCCACGAGGGCTATGACCTTCCTCAAGTTTCTCCCAGACCAAACTCTCAGTGTCCAACACAAAAGCCCCACCGGTCAATGACCCCGGACCTAAATGAGCCTTTACGTCCATCTCGATCTCACCTCCGGATATAATTATGCATTTCCCAACGACCGCTAGTGCAAACACGCTTCTCGCCCACGGCTTTTCACCCCTTGTTTCCACTTTAGTCCACTTACTTTCAACTGGATCAAAGAAATGAATATCTTCTACTTCTTCCCCAATAAACCCATATACAACCCAAATCTTCCCTTTCACAACGGCGAGTCCCGCTCCACCTCTAGCTTTGCAAGACTCTCCTGGATTCGGAAACTCAATCCACTTCTGATCAATGATGTTGTAGGCATGAAGTGTGTTGACACGTTCCTTAATACTCACTCCACCAAATACATAAACGTTTTTGTCATCAGCAGCCATCGAGTGGAAGCTACGCGGTGCAGGTCCTTTATTAACGTGAGTTATGAGTTTCCAGCGCCTTTTAACCGTGTCGTAAGAGTAGAAGCCGTTGTAATTACGGAAGCCGTCCCGGCCACCAAAGACGTAGAGTGTAGTGCCGATGGCTACCATTCTAACGCCTAAGCATGGGAGATCTGGAACGTCACCGTTTGGATCAGCGATCGACCATCTGTGAGTCTTGAAATCGAAAAAGTAGAGGTCTCGATCGATGTGAAAATTTGGCTTTAACTCTCCACCGAAAGCGTACATTTTGTTTCCAACCATTGCTATATCGTGAGAACATCTTGGTCCAGGAGTCCTGCCTTTTTGCTCCACCTAATAATAAGAGTCACCGCATGTTTCTTTTATTAGTATGATGTGTTCACGAGATGTGTTATTATGCACTAGGTCTAGCAATATAAAAATTGAACCAAAAATGTATCCGAAATTTTTGAACCAAAGTTTTTTTTTGTTTTTGATAACCGTACCAAAGTTGAATTGAAATATTTGTTACTTCTTAAAGTAACTATAAGAAAATTAGATATGATTCATTTTCAGAATATTAACTTCTTTTTATATTTTTGGAATAAAAGAAAATATAGAATCTCCCGAATGATCGAAAAACTAAATCTCCTGACCAAGCCATACTACGTACGTACCTGGATCAACTTGCCATGCAACATCGTCTGGGGAAAAGCTGAAATATAAGCTCCGATGGAATGAAGAACGTCGCTTGAACTACCATGAAAACCAGTGATTTTGCCACCTTCGAGCAAGGACAATTTGGTACGCTCATTTACAATAACAGGGGTCTTTCCAAACGGCTGAGAGCATCCACAATGGTGGCACCCATTGTGGAACCCTTAGTAATTTAAAATTTTTTTTTTTTTTTTGTTAAATAGCTAAGGATCTGAACCAAATAAGTGTTTACAATGGTGAGTCCTAATAAGAAGTCCTTAGAATAAAATTTTTTTTTTTTAAAAAAGTGAATTATCAAATGTTTCAATAATATAGCCTGAATAAATTTAAAATCACAATAATTAAAAATAAAGATACAACAATTATTAATATTCATCACCAAATTTGTTCCAAACATTTTGAATTAAGTCATGTTTTAATTGGGCATGCATATTCCTATCACGAAGATCATTCCGATTGGGAAACATATTATTCAGATTTGTAGGTCTCTCCGTTTCCACCTGTGAAGTTCTAGTGTTGTCTCCTTCTTCAAATTCAGATATATCGATACAAGTGTATCCGTCCCGTTCATTTTCGACTATCATATTGTGTAGGATGATACATGCTCTCATAATCTTTCCTATCTTTTCCTTATCCAAAGTTTTTACCGGGTTTCTCACAATCGCAAATCGAGCTTGCAAGACTCCAAAAGCCCGCTCTACATCTTTTCGGGTAGCTTCTTGAAATTTAGCAAATAATTGTTCCTGAGGACTTTGAGGGAGGGTGATAGATTGGATAAATGTTGACCATTTTGGATATATACCGTCTGTGAGGTAGTACGCCAACTTATACATGTGTCCGTTGACCATGTACTTTACCCTCGGAGCTTTACCTTGTAAAATGTCATCAAAAACAGGAGAGCGATCGAGTACATTAATATCGTTTAAGGTACCTGGAGGACCGAAGAAAGCGTGCCATATCCAAAGATCGTGTGAAGCTACAGCCTCTAAGACAATTGTCGGTTTTCCTGATCCACGTGAGTACTGTCCTTTCCAAGCAGTTGGGCAATTTTTCCACTCCCAATGCATACAGTCAATGCTCCCGACCATCCCAGGAAACCCTCGTGTCTCTCCAATATCGAGTAGTCGTTGAAGATCCTCTGGTGTGGGTCGTCGTAGATACTCCTCTCCAAATATATGTATTATTCCGTCAGTGAAATTATGTAAACATGAAAGTGCGGTGGTCTCACCAAGTCGGAGATATTCATCAACCGCGTCAGCCGCAGTACCATAAGCAAGCAGACGAATTGCTGCCGTGCATTTTTGAAGTGCAGAAAGACCGAGCCTCCCGGTTGCATCTCTTCGTTGCTGAAAGAATGAAAAGCACTCTGATAGGCTATGAACAAGACGCAAAAATAATTCCTTATTCATGCGGAAACGGCGTCTAAATTGATCAGACGAGAATGTCGCATCTTCGCTGAAGTAGTCATTCCATAAGCGCGCGTGTCCTCCTTCACGGTGTCGTTCTCTATAAGTACGTCTCCTTTGCGGGATGGTTTGATCCTCCACAATCTCGTTAAATATATCTTCTGTGTATTCCTCCAAAATTTCTTCCAGTCTTTCCTCCACTTCATCAGATGAAGATGACGACATATCTAAAAACATTCAATAAGTTAATCTAAAATCAACAACAACTGCTATTTTTAAAAAACATTTGAATTATGAAAATTTAATACACTTCTAAAAATGTAACAATTTTAGACAAGATAGCAACTTTATAAAAGCTACATCTATCCTTACAACACATGAATAAACATCAAGTTTGTTCACTAGATAAGGATAAACAAATGCCAAACCTATTTATGTATATGTCAAGTTTGAGTATATGTTAAGAGGTTATGAAACCTATTTATGTATTTGTCATTATAAAGAGAAGCAACGTCTGTTATCAAACCGGCTAATAAAATGTTAAACGGACAAAATTATAAAGAGAAGTAAGTAAATAGAATTGGAAATGTTACCAAAAGATAAACTGATCAAGTCGAATATTACAGAAAATGTTTCCAGAAGCAAGTCGAATATTACAGCAGCAAGGTCTTTCCTCCAAATATTACAAGAAGTAGCAGAAGATGTTTGATGATGAGGAGAGTAGGAGAACGAGATACATAGCAACAACAAAGGAGACTACTACTTTATACTACAGAAACTAGATAAAAGAAGGGCCCGTGACTTCAGACAACTTCACAACCCGTGACCATCTTCACAACCCGTGACCATCTTCACAACCCGTGACTACTGCTGGACCTGACTACTGCTGAACCTGAAAAGAAACACAAGAGTTGTTAGTGTTGAAGTGGAAAGAAACACATGTGAAATACCAACAAGATGTAATTACTCACAATCAACGACATAACTAAGTCCTAGCAAAAGAAACGAAATAGCTCACAACTCAATCAACAAGATAGGTAAGTCCTAGCAATAGAAACGAGATAGCTAACTATGGGAAGAAACAAAGACACAACCTCATAACATCTCAGCCATGAGTTTGAGTTGAAGGGATGTTTCCATCTCAGTGAGTGGCTCTTTTTTCCCAAGAAGACGTTCAAGGACCTTCTGTTTAGACAGCTTTTCTTTGATTTCCATGATTGCGTGTATCTTTGCCAAAGACTCTTCTTTACCACTCTTCTTCTTCTTAGATGCAGCTTTAGCAGCCTTGACCCCAATAGGTCTGCCCTCTGCTTCATTTCCTCCATCAGCCTCCACGTCTCCTTTGCGCTTTTCCTTTCCACATTCTTTAGGCCCATAGGTGGAGCACCATTTCTGGTCATGCCTCAGCTCCCTCCAGCAGTGATCCATGCTGAACTTGTAGTCGTTAGTTTTGAAGAAAATGTCTATGGCGGCTTTCATCACATCATCATCATTTTGGCCACTCCTCTGCTCCCTCAGAGCGGCGTCATAGCATCCAGCAAACTTGGATACGTCAGTGTTGATCCTACCCCAACGCTTCTTGCAGGAACAAACCTCTCTCGGTATTGTCCCAGCCAATTGCGGACTTGCGTTGTAGTAGTCGACAATGCGCTTCCAGAATGCACCAGCCCTCTGGTCATTACTTACGACAGCATCCTTACTGGTGTTAAGCCAAGCACCAATAAGGATTTTATCCTCCTTCGGAGTCCATTTTCTCCTCTCCTTAGGGTCGCCACCAGACTCGACAACAGGCTCGACAACTGACTCAGTAGGACCTTGGCTACCCAACCAAAAAGGTTCGGGTGAATCAAGGTCCACTGTAGTCTGAGATTGACTAAACAAGAGGTTTGTATAACTAGTTTTAGGATCCATGGTTTTGAGAATGTTCTGTGTCGCTCTAATAGCAACACATAGCCTTAAGTAGGCGACCTTTAACCTAAGATACATTTCAACCGAGCAGTTAGGAAGGTGGAAAGCAAAGTACTTGCATTCAACACCAATCAAATCAGACTAATAACACCTCTAAAACATTTAAAACAATCAAATCCTTGGCGGTAGGAAGGTAAAAAGCAAACTAGCATTTAAGCAAGCTAACTATAACTAGAATTTAACCAATCAAACTATAACTAGCATTTAACCAAGCTAATATTTTTAAAAAGTTAATTACATTCACAATTGCTCCGACAGAGTACTACTATTTTTGAAGTTATATTTATTATTAGACTACCAAAATACACTAGGATGAAACAGAGAGACGTAGCTGTAGTACCTTAATTATACAGACACGGAAGGGGCTCTGGTTTAATTCTTGGAAGCTCTTCCTGCAAATAAATGTGATCAAACAGTCAATAGTTTTTCAAAATTGAAAAAAGAAGAACAACAATTGCAAATATTCAAACTTACCAGACTGAAACATCACCGCCAAACCAACCAAGAGTAGTGCAGCGACCATTACACAGACGCGCAACGCAAAGCCATTTCTAAGCACTGCATTCTTCTTAGATAACTCACACACCACCTTTTGTAGCTTCATCAGCTTCTGGTCACACTCAAATGCTTGCTCCTTCACCAGCCTAAGCTGTGTCTGAACGTCTCTGAGCTCCTCCGTAACAGCTACATCCCACCACTTCCAGATGTGGCAGTCCCCATCGTTTACATTCTCGCAGGTCAGATACAAGCGCCCTGGATCTTTACGCGTGTAAGATGTTGCAACCACTGCATCAGAACCACAGTAGCATGTCGAAGGCATTCCATCATCAGCTTCGTCTCCATACACTTGATGCAAGATCCTACTGTCATCTTCAGCCTTGTACAATTCACATTCTGCTTCAAGAAGGTACGTCATGTCAAGCGACTCTGCTGAAGAAGAAGGCTGTGTATACGAATAATCTTGTCCCATTATGTCTCTGTAAACATGAAAGAAATCATGTAAGATTAAGCGAAGAAGATAAAGTGAGGAAGAAATCAAAGATCATTAGGGTAAGAACTGATTTAAGAAAACAAGACAAATGGTTTGAAACGAAAATCGTTTTCAAACTCAAACTACAAACCGATCTAAAACCCCCTTCTTTGAAACCCTAATTTCAAACGACCTTAAACCCCAAATCGATTGAAAACCCCCATCTTTGAAACCCTAATTTCAAACGTTTTTGTCCACAAATCGATTGAAAACACAAATCAGAACCCTACTTTCAGAGGAAAACAACATGTAACCTAATCTAAATCGAAAAAACAGCAAAAGAAAGCTTCAATTTACCTTCGTCAAAATCGATTAGAAATCGCCTTTTATCGCCTTTTCTCGACAGCTTTCTTTTTTTTTCTCTCCTTCGTCGAAAATGAATTTTTTTTTCCGTCCACACCAAAGACGAATGAATCTTCCGCCAATACCCACCTGCCACGTCGCCCAAGGTTCAGCTCCCTCGACCCCTTACTTACGGGTTGATCCTTAGATAATTATGCTGAAATATAGTTTTTATATTACCATTAACTTTGGTAATGACCCTTAAGAATCGCTAAGGACTTCCGTTGCGGTTGGTCTGAGAGTTTATGCCCTTCAGAGTCTTAAATGCAAGATGCGTTATAGTTTCTGTCTTCCAGCCATCAAGTTTTTCGTAGTAAGCTTTCACAGATGTGATGCCATCGTTTTGACCAACCTCGAATACCTCGGTTCCTCGAGATGTCCTTTGTCCGTGCTCTTGTGTTATTCTTCTACCGTCTTTTTCGTATTCAAACTTGATATATGATATATGGGAATTTCCTTGACCAACAGAAACTTTTCTTACATGATGAAAGGAACCATCGTCGAATGTTTCTTCACCCTTTCCTCCTACAGCTTCCACTTTGATGACAGAAGATGGAGAAGAGATTGGAGCTTGAGAAAAATGTGCACCGATGGCATCAATAGCATAGCCACCACGTCCATGGAATCCAACAAGCTTTCCTCCATTTTCGCCTTTGAACTCGAATTCTGTTCCCTTCATCTCCCCGACCAATGGAGAAGTAAAGCCTTTAGAAGTTGTAAAGTATAGTGATTTAACAAGCGTTGTATCGTAGTTGAAAATATGCTTGTAGCTTCCACCAACAGCTGTGATATATTCATTCGGATAATCCACAAAAAACTGCATTTCATTTTAATTAGAAACCGTTAATTAATAAACCAGTTTAATATTAACAAATTAAAAAGTGACAATTCTCTTAAATAGTAAAAAAGAATTTTAATCACAAAAAGCAAATAAAGAACAAAAAGCAAACTATCTTTAACATATAGGAGTAATACATTTAATACAAATAAATATTTAAACTATTTATCTTAAAATTTATTTTTAAATAAAATAAAGTTTTTATTCTTCTTTTCAATTTCTTTAATTATATAACCCTAAACTATAACTCCTAAATCCTAACTCTTAACCCATAAAATCCAAATTCTAAATCCTAAAACTTTAATCCTAAAAATATATGTATTTTATTGCATTTAGTTAATACTCTTTTAATAAATAATTTTTTTATGTATTTTGAGAAAAATATTTTAGTACCAATTTAGAGTTTATCTAATTAAAAACATATGATTATATATTTTGACCTCTTTTAGTTCTCCGCGCTTCGTCCCGTGATCACGGATTTCGTCTTTTCCTTCCTTTTCGTATTCGATTTTGATATAAGTTATACTGTATTCATCTGCTCCGACGGTTATTTTTTTCACACCGTCCATAATGCCATCGTCGAATGCGTTGCCCTTGTTACCACCGAGCGGTCCCATCTTTGTGGAAGCGGAAGCTTGAGTAGGAGCTGGGGTAGGAGCTGGATAAGGGCCAAAGTTTGCACCAAGAGCATCAATAACATCACCAGACCGGCCAGAAAACCCGATAAGCTTGAATTTTTTTTCTTCAAACACAAATTTTCTGCCAACCACATTGCCAAAGGCAGGGGAGGTTCTTCCTTTTGATGTTTTAAACCTAAGCGATGTAAGGTAACCATCGATGGTTCCCTCCACTACCGTAATATGTTCATTAGGATAATCCACCACAAACTGCAACCCAAATGTTTAAAAAATAAAAATAAATTTCATTAAACATACGACTATACATACAGTTGCACATATATTTATATTAACAACTAATACCTCCTGTGGAACCTCTTGCCTCTTCCCATGAGCATGTGGCACCATTCTTTGGCCTTTTGCATACTCAAACCTGAGAAAACTTATAAACCTTCCACCTAGTCCAACGAGTATTCTTCTAACACCATCGAAAGCGCCATCATCCCAAGCACTACCTCCATTCCCACCTTGGCGGTTAAAGTGCTTAAGAGGAGAGTTCACAGCGAAGAAGTGAGGTCCAATGGCATCAAGAGCTTGACCAGAACGTCCATGGAAACCTAGAAGCCTTCCACCATTTTTACCCTCCAGCATGAATTCTCTCCCAGCTGGATGTCCAAATGATGTCGTATAGCCGAGTATCGGAGAGGTCCTTCCACCGGAGGTTTTGAAGATTAACGATCTAATAAGAACGGTTCCATATCTCGGAACGTGTTCGTACCTTCCACCAACGGATGTGATATATTCACTCGGATAATCCACTGTGAACTGTATTTCATTTTCCGTTAGAAACAACAAATGTACAAGGCAATAAAGGTATGATAAGATAAGAACATATTGAAGAATAACAAAGCAAGGATCTATTACCTCTTGAAGTCCCCCGCGAATCGTTCCATGTTCACGGGTTTCAAAATTTCCGTCACTATTTTCGTACTCAATCTTCATATAAGAAACACAGTCCCAGTCTTTTCCGACAATTATTTTCCTCACGCCATCGAAAACACCATCGTCAAATGGGATGCCCATGTTGCCACCCATCGCTCCCACTCTTTCAGACATTGTGCCCATCTTGTAACGAAAACCTGAATAAAATTAATTTCTTCTTTCAAAAACACACTAACAAACATTGTTCCTGTCAAAACCTTCTCAGGTTCCATCGTTGGTAATAATTTTACAGGACAATGGCTATATGTCTTTATTAGTCTTTGACATGATTGTACATGCATACTTGTTTAGTCTTAGTCAGAGCACGTCCACTAAAAAATTCTTAATGTTGTGTATCTCACAAAAACTTTAAAAACTAGTATATTTAAATGAATTAAAAAATTTAAATGTTGAAGAATTTCTGATAAGAATCCCAACATTTAAAAACCTCAATAATTTAGTATAACTATTTTTTTCGTAATCGTGAGATACTCAATTAAGAACTTTTCCAATGAAATTGCTCCTATATACTTGAAAACAGGAAAACTATGAGGAACTTCTACTTACATATATAATGAAACACACACATATATATATATATATATAGAGAGAGAGAGAGAGACCTGCCTCTAGAGGATTGTGTTGAGTGATATGGGGATTATAAAAGCAGGAAAACTATGACGAACTTCTGCTAACATAGAGAGAGACATATCTATATATATAGAGAGAGAGACCTGACTCTTGAGGGATGTGTTAGTCTTAGGTCAAGAGGTGTGAGTGATATGGGATTATGAGTATCCTAATCCTTTTTTTGGTTATTTTCACACGTTACACATTATCGACCACACATCTCAGATATTTTCTCTTAATCATGTTTTACTTTTTAATATTTCTTTTTCTTCGTTATCGGCTGTTTTTCATAAGAAAATTTTCTAATTTAAAATTGAAAAATGCTTTTATTTTCCTTCAAATTCAATATTTCTTTTAGTAAGATTATTGTTTGCATTTAGAAAGATTATTGTTTGCATTTAGTAACCATCATAACAATTTTATTACTTTAAATCGGATTATTTAGTTTATAATTATTAACAATTACATGTAGAAATTTAACTGTAAAACTTATGATGTAGGTGATTTTTCTGTAGCTGTAAATTTATTGATGTAGAATCTTTTGTAAACACGTTTGTTGTAGTTAATTATATTGATCGTAACTGTAATGTTTTGCTGTTGATATATTAAAATCAATTAACATTGGAGATATGTGATGTATATACAAAATAATTATTTTATATCAATTAATTAATTTATATTAATAAGTAAAATATAAATTATCAAAATTTACTATTATTTATTTTAATATATACATGAAATTGATGTTATTTTAAAATTGATATTTTTATAAAATTATTAACAAGTTATTAAAATTATATAACATTTAATTTTGTTAATAAAAATTAATATCTAAATAGTAATAAATCGAATATATAATTATCTAGTTTATTTGGTATTAAATAAAAATTAATATCTAAATAGTAATAAATTAAATACATAATTATCTAATTTATTTGGTATTATACATGATTTTATCATTTTACATATGTTACAGTTTAAATAATAAAAATCCAGATTTTTCGATAATTTACATAAGAACATTTTTTTCTGTAGATTTAAAATAATGTTAAATCATTATTGTCAAAGATGGTATAGTTTTGATGTAGGATTTAAGAGCGAAAAATGATTGGTAAAATTTGATAATTTATAAATAAAAATAAAAACTCAGATAAAGGTTAACTAATCACCCACATTTATCGTTTGTAGTGCTTCTAAAAGTGCGGACAACTGTATGCATAAGTACATAATTGACCGATCTTGAGACTGGCCTAAAGAATAGGGTGTATGTTGCATACTTGCATGTAATACAGGTTGATCATCCAAGACAGCAAAATAATGTTTCTTTGTTTTATTTTGTGTCCGTTAGTCGACGCCACCTTTTTTTTTTTTGAAACTTACGTTAAGATACAAAGATGACCGGTTGAGTTATCACATTTTTCGATCACATTTTTTTTCTGAAACTTACGTTGAGATACAAAGATGACCGATTGAGTTATCACATTTTTCGATTATGCGAAATAAATCTAAAAATTTCATATATCATTCATAGACCGATGAAAGTTCGTGTTTACCTTCTTCAAACATCAAGTTATCCACTCGTTTGACCAAGATTCATCAAAATTGAGTAACTTCAATAAAATAATAATCTTGAAATCCAAAATTTTGAGTTTTAGGATTAAATGAGAGAGGAATTCAAGATAAATGATTTTTATGCGTAAGAAATGAGATAAAAGATGCATAAATTGATTTTTAGTGGTGGTTGTTGATATCGAAAAAAGTGATAATTTCATAAATAACTGATGAAGATAAATATTTTTGATTAAAATTAACATATTTGAAAAATAAAAATAAAAATAAAAATAAAATAAATAATGATATTTTTTCATGAATTAATTGAAATTTTAGGGTGAACATGACCAAAAAAGTCAAAATTCTAGGTTAATTTAAAAAGAAACCCTTCTTTAAAACCATAACTAAAAATAAGAAATTTCATCAGTAAAATCTATCAAATAAGATTTACAGCTATTTTATAAATAATTTATAGTAAAAATAAATGAACTGAGATACCATCTTTTATGATGGTATTTAAGTTATCTTTAATATTTGTTTTAAATTTAGTTTCATTTTAATTTTTTTTAATGTGGAAAAAGATTCATTGGAAGCCAAAATTTGAAATAATGTCAATATTAACTTTTCATTTCTATAGAAAACCACATTTGAGAATCAAAAAAAGAAATATATAACATTTTATATAATTGGAAAAATTTGGAATTACAGATCATAAAAATATATTTCAATTTCTTCAGGTCTATTTAAGATCGTATCATTTTATTTTTGAAAGATGTAAATCAAATAACTTTTCTTCAATTGTTTTCTCTTTTTCTCTCATTTTTCATTACTAAATACATATATCTTACTAAATTTTCGATAGACTTTTAATTTTATTTTTAAATTCCACCAAAATCACTCAAACATCTTCATAATCCACCTACAGGCCACCAATTCTAAGAAAAAATAAAATCCAATACACCCCATATGGGATTTAGTTTTCTACACTTTGATTTTTTAAAATTCCTGAAAATCTTGGTCACACATATGCACAAAAAAAATATTCCATAAGATATCAAGAAGTTTGCTGAAAAATAATGTAGAAAGAATGGAAAATGTCAAAGAGTGAAATACTATACCTTCAATAGTTTTACAATCAACATTTCTGAAAATGGTGTTCAACATGAAAGAAGTAAGCATATTCAAGCAAGGTGTCATTTGCTTAATACCCTAATTAATTCTTTTAAACAAGTACAAATCTGTGTGGAAAGTAAAGTAAGAAATAAGAAGCTAAGTGTTTTAGAAAATAACGTGTAGGAAGCTTTGGATCAACTCAGACCGGGGGGGAACAAAGAATATGAGATGGAGATTATAAGCACATCTTCACATTAGCCTAAATAATAATAGAAAAAGAGAGATGTCGACACATTTGGATTACAAAACTAGATTTTGATCACAGTGGCGGATCTAGAATACATTTTTATCCGGGGCAAAGATGAAAACTATTAGCAGAAAATAATATGTGAGCAGGGGCGTAACAAATTTTTGTAAAAAAATTACACTGAATTTGAAAATTTCATCGGGGGCAACTGCCTCTCTCTTACTTCATGTGGCTCCGCCACTGTTTGATCAGCATGGCTGATAGAACAATAAATTTCTACCAAACCCTAAAAACAGAATTAAATTTAATTTCTCTGAAAGATTTCTTTTGGTAAAATTTTCGTTGAAAAGTTATTCCAAATAAATGAATACTAGAGTTGACAAAAAAAATAATATTAGATTTTGATTTAGACTTTAAAAGCGTGGATATTCATTCTCTTTGATTATTTTTATAAATTTTGCAAAAAGCTATTTGTTTTGATTAGATCGAATATCATATGAAACTTTAAATGATTATATTGATTTGCAAAATTACCAAATATTAAGTATATGAACTTATTACGTTTAAGTTATTGCAAGGTAAAATAATAAAAAGTAAAGAAACCACTTACTATACGTTCCTTAACGTGAACTCAATTTTTTTTTTCTTTGCCAGAGCATTGAACTGTCTTAAGATCACTCAAGTCCATGACCTATCCAATAACATCTAAATAACCAAAACATCTTAAGTGTATATGCAAGTTTTATGTAAAAAGAAAATCTGACGCGGGAAATTTAAGAAAACAAAAAATTATCAATAAAGAAGCACATTTGTGTTCAACTTTGTATTGTTTGGAAATAAACCAGACTAAGAAAGATGTCGTCATTTTGCAGAGTTGACGGAGTGATACCAGTGTGGTGTACGAAAGTCAACTTGTATGGATAGTTGGTGGACCTGTACATACCCGAAGCAGCACTGATGGATAAATTTTCAATATTCCTCCACGCTTCAACTTCGCCAGCTGCCCAAAGTAAGTCTTTGAACATGAAATATGTATTTTAGTTCCCTTCAAAATAAGATTAGAAATCGAAAGTTGAGTTTATATAGTATATGAAATTAGGAAATGAAAGTTAAATGATGCGTATAAGAAGAAAACTTACATATGCATCATACAATATGAGTTCAAGAGTTTCAGTACAATATACTTTAAGAAACAATCTCTAAACAATAAACTCAAAACAATAAACTAAATATATAGCTACTATAAATAATCTAAACAAGAATTATAATGTTTATCATTTTTTTTTTGTCAGCAAAAAAAATGTTCATATATTTGTTTATTTGAAATTAATAAGTTATGTACAAATGTTGCAATATTTAAATATAATTTTAATTAATTATAACTGTCATACAATATGTACAAAAACATATACTGTTATATAATAATATTGAAAATTTAAATTTAAATATTATTGTATAATTACACAATATAAAACCAAATATATAACATAACTAATTAATTTATAACATAAACAAAAAAAAATCCATATAAGTTATATGAAATTTCTTTTGTTGCTGTCACTGATGACTGTGAATATATATTCAAACTAAAAAAAAAGCAGAAAACCAACTAATCAAACATCTAATATATTAACATAGCATAATTATTTTATTTAGTTGATTTTGTAAATCAACCAAAAAAAGAAAAGAAATCTAATCCGCGTTCGTATTCAAGTTATCCAGTAAAACTGATATGATTGTTTGTAGCAGTAAAATAAAATGATTTACACACACATACATTATTTGAAAACCCAGTTATACTCTTATTGATTGGATTTATTTCATAAAGACCAAACACACGGAAAATGTAGACATTTTTAAAACACACAAGCAAATGATGTCTTAAAACTCACAAACCCCACCAAACCACTGAACGGTCTTAACTCTTAAGCAGAGTCTACTCCATAGAAAAAGATGTCTTCATAACGACCGTTGGTTGGAGCTTTCCCTCCATGCATCAACAACCCTCTTTTCCCATCAATGGACGCAGTTGTGGATGCGATCCATCCACGAGGGCTATGACCTTCCTCAAGTTTCTCCCACAACAAACTTTCAGTGTCCAACACGAAAGTTCCACCGGCCAATTTCCCGGGACCTAAATGAGCCTTTGGGTCCATCTCAATCTCACCTCCAGATATAATTATATATTTCCCCACAACCGCCAGTGCAAACACGCTTCTCGCCCATGGCTTTTCACCCCTTGTTTCCACTTTAGTCCACTTTCTTTCAACTAGATCAAAGCAATGAACATCATCCACTTCATCCCCAATAAATCCATACACAACCCAAATTTTCCCTTGCACAACCGCGAGCCCTGCTCCACCTCTCCCTTTGCAAGACTCTCCTGGGTTCGGAAGCTCGGTCCACTTCTGATCAATGATGTTGTAAGCATGAAGTGTGTTGACACGTACTGTAGTACTCACTCCACCAAAGACATAGATGTTCTTGTTATCGGCAGCCATCGAATGGAAGCTACGCGGCGCAGGTCCTTTATTGACGTGAGTTATGAGTTTCCACTCGCTTTTAACCGTATCATAAGAGTAGAAGCCGTTGTAGTTACGGTGGCCATCGCGGCCACCGAAGACATAGAGTGTAGTGCCGATGGCTACCATGCAAACGCCTAAGCAAGGGAGCTCAGGAACGTCACCGTCTGGATCAGCGACTGACCATCTGTGAGTCTTGAAATCGAAGAAGTAGAGGTGTCGATCGATGTGAAAATTTGGAGTTAGCTCTCCTCCAAAAGCGTACATTTTGTTTCCAACCATTGCAATAGCGTGGGAACATCTTGGTCCAGGAGTCTTTCCTTTTTGCTCCACCTAATAATAAGAGTAACCACATGTTTCATAACACAATTAACATCACGGTTACACATGAAAAAAATAATCTTGTTCACGAGGAGTATGCAAAGAATAGAGAAAGCAAACAAAAATCTATTCTAATTTTTGAACCAAAATAGACATGACCAAAAATAAACATATATATATACTGAGTACATGTTATAATAACACCTATAATTTTCATATAGACAAATAATGAACAAATACCGCTATCTATAAAGACAAATGGGACAAAAATCTATTCTACATTTCTAAACAAGAATCAACATTTTCGAACTGTTACATTTTTTCTTTTAATAAGAACACTATTTACTTTCATACCATATAATCAAAAGCCGAATTGATCGAACCGAATGAAAAGTGAAATCTCCATAATGAAATGATTGAAAAAAAAACAGAATATGGAACCAAACCGATCTGTACATTCATCCATACTACGTACGTACCTGAATCCACTTGCCATGCAACATCGTCCGAGGAGAAGCCGAAATATAGGCTCCAATAGAATGAAGAACGTCCGTCGAACTTCCATGAAAGCCGGTGATTTTGCCACCTTCGAGTAATGACAAATTCGCTGAGGTCATTCCAAACGGCTGAGAGGTGATGCCCTTCAGTGTCTTGAATGTAAGAGACGTTATTATTTCTGCCTTCGAGCCATAGAGTTTATCGTAGTAAACTTTCACAGATGTGATGTCGTCGCCTTGACCAACCTCGAACTCCTCTGTTCCTAGAGATGTCTTTTGTCCGTGCTCGTGTGTCACAATTCTGCCGTCTTTCTCGTATTCGAACTTGATATAGGACACACCAGAATTGCCTTGACCAACAAAAACTTTTCTTACATGATCAAAAGAACCATCGTCGAATGTTACTTCACCCTTTCCTCCTACAGCTTCCACTTTGATGAGAGAAGATGAAGAAGAGGTTGTAGCTTGAGCAAAATGTGCACCGATGGCATCAATAGCATAGCCACCACGTCCATGGAATCCAACAAGCTTTCCTCCATTTTCGCCTTTGAACTCGAACTCTGTTCCCTTCATCTCACCGAACAATGGAGACGTAAATCCTTTGGAGGTTGTGAAGTATAGCGATTTAATAAGCGTTGTATCATAGTTGAAAATATGCTTGTAGCTTCCACCAACGGCTGTGATATATTCATTCGGATAGGCCACCGAAAACTGTATTTTCATTTTAAGTTCAAAACACCACGAGTTAATAGTGAACTAACTGAATGTTAACAAATTAAAAACATATGATTATATTTTGACCTCTTTTAGCTCCCCACGATTTGTCCCATGTTCACGTATCTCTACTTTTCCATCCTTTTCGTATTCGATCTTGATATAAGTTATACTGTACTCATCTGCTGCGATGATTATTTTCTTCACACCATCCAAAATGCCATCGTCGAATGTGTTTCCTTTGTTACCTCCGAGCGGTCCCATCTTTGTGGTGGTGGTGGGCGCTGGAGTTGGAGCTGGAGCTGGAGTTGGAGTTGGAGCAGGAGTTGGAGCTGGAGGTGGAGGTGGAGGTGGAAGAGGGGCAAAATGTGCGCCAATAGCATCGATAGCGTCACCGGACCGACCACAAAACCCGACAAGCTTGAAATCTTTTTCCTCGAACACAAATTTCCTACCAGCCACATTGCCAAAAGCAGGGGAAGTTCTTCCTTTTGATGTCTTAAACTTAAGCGATGTAAGATAGCCATCGATGGTTCCCTCCACTGACGTAATATGTTCATTAGGATAATCTACCACAAACTGCAACCAAAAAATATATTTTTAAGAAATCTCAATAAACACGAAATTAAGCAAATTGTATATCAACAATTAATACCTCCTGTGGAACCTCTTGTCTCTTCCCATGAGCATGTGGCACCATTCCTTGGCCTTTTGCATACTCAAACCTCACATAACTCACAAATTTACCACCACGGCCAACAAGTATTTTTCTAACACCGTCAAAAGCGCCATCGTCCCAAGCACTCCCTCCGTTCCCACCTTGACGGTTATAGTGCTTAAGAGGGGATTTCACAGCGAAGAAGTGAGGACCAATGGCATCAAGAGCTTGACCAGAACGTCCATGGAAACCTAGAAGCTTTCCACCATCTTTACCCTCTAGCAAGAATTCTCTCCCATCTGGATTTCCAAACAACGTCGTATGACCGAGTATGGGAGAGGTCCTTCCATATGAGGTTTTGAAGCGTAAAGATTTGATCAGCACTGTTCCATAGCTTAAAACATGTTCGTAGCTTCCACCAACAGATGTGATATATTCGTTCGGATAATCCACCGTGAACTAGATTTCATTTTCCATTAGAAACAACAAATGTACAAGGTTCAGTAAAAAAAAACAAATGTACAAGGCAGTAAAGGTAACATACTGAAGAATAACAAAGCCAGGATCTATTAGACTATTACCTCTTGAAGTTCTCCACGAATGGTTCCATGTTCACGGGTTTCAAATTTTCCATCCTTTTCGTACTCAATCTTGATATAAGAAACACTGTGGAAGTCTTTTCCCACAGTTATTTTCTTCACACCATCGAAGACACCATCGTCAAATGGTCCGCCTTTGTTACCACCGACCGCTCCCACTTTTTCAGACATTGTTTCCATCTTCTAACTTCAACGAAAACCTTTAAAAATAAAACTCTTCTTTCAAAAACACACTAACTAACAGCAAAAATGATGCAAGACAGGAAACAGAAGTAACACAAACTCTGTTTATATATGACTAAAGAAAAATGAAGTAAATGTCTCCTTTAAAATATTTTTTTTTTTTTTTTTTTTTTGATAATCCAGGGGTTCCCCACTTACGTGGGTCATTCCCCTGGGCCCGGTTAGGCAGCGGTCCACTTCACCCGGGAGGGCTTTACCTGGGCTGGGGACAAGGCCCAACACCCAGTACCGCATTTGATGACAGAATGGGTAGTTCGCCTCCGCTTGGCGTCGAACCCGTGAGCATGACAATTGGCCCACAAGGTCCTTACCAAGTGAGCTACCACATCCCGTCTCCTTTAAAATATTGTTTCCATTGAAATATCATTTTTCAGGCTCCATTACGGGGAATATTTTAATATGTCTCCTATTAGTCTTTGACATGATTGAATTCACATACATAAAAGAGGAAACTTGTACTAACAGAGAGAGATAAAGAGAGAAACCTGAGACTCGAGGGTGTTAATCTTAGATTAAAAGCTGCGAGTGAGAGTGATATGTGATTATGAGCGCTGAGTAGTGCCTATTTATACTCGATGTCGCTTCTTTTGTTTTGACGTGTTTCACCCGTCACATTTAAACTAAAAAATATCACCCGCACACGTTACACACCATCGACCATACATTTCAGATTTTTCTTTTGATTTTGTAGGCCAGTATTATTAATTTGCCTTTAAAATGTATTATTTTTGGAAAATAATTTAACCGACTACATGAGTTATAAATATCACATAGTTCCACATCTAAAAAATATTGATCTAGACAAATTTTAATGTATCAATAACCACGAACCACATGGCTTATGTAACGATATGTATCAACTAACATATGTTATATAGATAACACTCTCTTTTTTTTGAAACACATCATGGATTTAACATGATTACCAAAAAAGTTTTTTTGGCATTTGGTCGTATGATTATAATGTTAACTAAATAACATATGTTAGTTGATATATGTCATCATGTTAATCATATATTTTATATAGCTAAAGACACATTAATATAATATAAATGTATGTTTATGTGATAGCATATAGTTAGTGTGCCTTAGAATCACTTTTCATTTGTTTTTTTTTTCGCTATCATCAAATGTTGTTTATTAGTTCATATGAAAATTTTATAACTTAAGATTGAAAACCTGTTTTTATTTTCCTGTCATTCATATTTTTTGATATGGTATTTAGGAAGATCATTATTTACATTTAATAACACCATAAAATTGCTATTATTTTTGAATCCGATTAATTAAAATGTGTAATTATTATTACTTGTTTGTAGTGCTTTTAAGAGTGTGGTGAAAAATCTGTTGGTCACTTTATGCATTATTACATTATTGGCTCACTTTAGATTAACCTGAATAATAGTGTGTATGTTGCATGTATGTACAGGTTGATCATGCAGGACAGGAAGATTGTTTCTTGGATCAAATATTATAACTAACATGAGTCAATTTTATGCTCTTTAATTACGTTTTTGTTTCTTTTAGATCACGTTTTTTTCTTGGATCAAATATTATAACTAATTAATACCAGTCAATTTTGTGTCCTTTAATCACGTTTTTTGTTTCTTTTAAATCACGTTAAAATAGAAAGATGGCTGGTTGAGTTATCATCATCACTACAACGGGCTCTAGCATAAGAAGTTCTGCAAATTTTGTTTAAATATCACTCCTCTTAAACGGCACCAACGATTTTGGACTATATTATCCTATTTTCCGACTGGCAGTTTACCACTACATAATCATTGTATACGTTTACTATATTATAATCAAAACCGTTAGCCAGAAGAACAAACAAAAAAAAAATGAAGAAAAAACCTGTAATGTGAACAGCCACTAAAAAGCACGGACGCGATTGCAAATTAGGGCCCTACCCTTACATGTGAACTAGTATCATTTAACGATAGGGAAAAGTAACTGAAGGAAATCGGTTACAAATGACATAAACGTGAGAGAAATGATCTACAACTCCAAGTGGAGGTAGTTAAAAACCTTTAAAAGGACATGAATCCGATATCCAAAAATAAAAGAAACAAGACCTCATGTATTCTCTAGGGGGATATGGTTTTATGCAATTTAAATTAAAAAATTTCCTGAAAATCTTGATCATACATGCACAAAAATATTCTAGAAATATATCAAGTAGTTTGGCTGAAAAAATTATCTAAGATAATTTTGAAATTGTTCAGGGTGAAGATACTATTCTTTACCGTGCCAGGAAAATTACAATCAAATTGTCTGAGAATCTTGTGCTACATGAAAGTAGTAAGCACAACCCCCATAAGAATCCATCACATCATTCAGTCTGTTGACAAACTAGTGGTGAGGTTCTACTCCTAATAGTACCTAACCAAATTAAATATTATTATTTTCATTAACATGTCATTATCAAAATAAAATTTAAACAAAATAAAAAAACTAAGACAATAAGAAAATGACATGTAAACAAAAGATTCTCAGCATTTTTGATGGGATATTTCAAAGAACAGTTTTTTCCATTTCACCATCTCTCTTCGTTATTCAATATATTTTATTTTTATATTGGCAAGAAACTACTTGAGAGACCCTCCCTGAAGGTGCTCTCATAGGTTTGAGAGATGGGAGGAAACTCATTAGATGTTATGGAAGCTTGGTTTGCATCACGTAGATGGTAAAAATTATAAATTCTACATCAATGCCTCCCCAATATCTACATAAATGTCTTAGAATATCTTTGAAACATAGCTACATCCATTACAATCTTTTTTATATTTAACTGAATTCTACATTTTTAAAAGATAAAAGAAAGAATGGAATAAGAATATTCAAGTAAGGTGTCACTTTTACGCTATTTGGTGAATGAAAGAATACTTTTTTTTTTGAACGACGATTGTATTAATAAAGAAAAGTGATTATCTTGAAATGGAGGCACAGAGAGCCTGTTTTGCAAGTGAATCAGCAGTAGAGTTGTCCTTACGCGAAATGTAAATAAAGCAGATAGAAGAAAAACAACAAGCGAGTTCATAGATATCTTGGAGGATTCCTACAAGCTCCTTGATTAGTTCTTTCTTGTTGATGACTCTGATTAGAACTTGAGAGTCTGAATTAACCTGTAGATCATTGATGCCCATGTTGCGAGCCTCCACTAGAGCTTGACGAATGGCTAGAGCTTCTGCCATAATTGGGGATCCCACAAACTCTTCAAATCTGGTGCCATGGGCGAAAGCCGTTCTCTGTGTATCAGAGAATACCCAACCCAACCCTGCACCGCGGTGTGAGACATTCCAGGCAGCATCGGTGAAAACCTTTATGCTGGATTCAACTTGTTGTTGTCGCAGACATCCTGTAGTGGCCATAGTGCTATCTTTATCTCGCCCTTTCTCAGTAATTTGTGCTCCTTGCCATTCTCTTGCTTCTGAAATAGCTATTGACAACGTTTTCTCTGGGGAGATTGTTCTGTTCTCAAAAATCTTCTTATTCCTAGTTGTCCATAACGCCCAGCTTATCCAAGTGAAAAGGTTTGCTTCCACAATACCCGAGGGTGGCAGGCATATGAGCTTCTTTGAAGAGGTTAGGCAGTCTGCAAAACTAGTATTGGTGGAGGGGATTGCATGTGTGCTGATGGGGGCAAGTTCCCAGAGTTTTCTCGCGAAGGAGCAAGACACAAACAGGTGATGCGCAGTTTCTTTGTCGCCGCAGTGGACACAAGCTATGTTTTCTCTCATTCCTCTTTTCTCTAGGTTTTCACCAAGAGGAAGGGCTCCTTGTAGGACTTTCCACAGAAAAACCTGAATTTTGGGGGAACATGCTGCTTTCCAAACCGTGTTGTTCCAGTCGAATAGGTTCTGCCCTCCAGTCGGGGTTTGCATCTCTGTCGCTTGAGTTTCCGCAGCATGATACCCTGTTTTTGTAGTATAGATTCCACTTTTGGTGAGGGTCCATATAATCTTGTCTGGCGCGCAACCCTTTCCCGGTTTGATGCTAAGAATCTTCTCCGCTTCATGGGGGAGAAGCCGCTGTACCGCTTCTCTGTTCCACTCCTTGGTTTGTTGATCGATCAACTCTGACACCAACATATTCTGGTCAATACAACTTGCATGAAAGAATACAACTTGAATGTTACCCCACACAAAACAGTTATCAGTATCATGACAAAAACCTTTTTCCACTGAATTTTCATTAAAACAGAAACAAACCATACAAAGGAGGAATTTGAGGGTCATAAGCAGAGATAATACACAACTTGAACATTTTAAGCCGACGAGTTTGCACAAAAACTCTCGGAGACAAAACCGAATGGACAACGAATCAGAGCCAAAAGCTAGCAGATTGAGAGTCAATCTTTAGAAACTGATATCTTATGAATTTGCATGATTTTAACCATCATTTTGTGTACATATTGATCATATATATCACTATTTAGGCATATTTAGGCTTCATTGCATTGTATATGTCTATATCAGATGTTGGAGATATTTGTTGGTGAGTTTGAAGACATTTGAGGGGTTTTGAGTCAAAAGGGTGAAAGAGAAACATATATGAAGATCTTAAAGATATTTTTTGAAACTCATCTTTTGGAACAACATGAAAAATTGAATTAGCTTTCCAATGGAAATGGTTTCAAGTCATTTGGAGCCGTAAGGAAGAAGTTATAATCTATCTACTGAAGGCATATCAACACTGAGCGACTTCATCAAGTCGCTAGGACATCATGCGAGTCCTCCTAGCGATGTGCGTAGCGACCAGGAGTGGTCGCTACGAGAAGACCATGAACGAGACTAAAAACAACCAATTATCATAGCGATCCCGGTGTAGTGACATGGAGAAGTCGCTAGGACGATTTGCGAGTCTCCCTAGCAACATGTGTACGTTGGTACGAGTTCTAAGAAGCTAGAATATTTTTAAGTGTTGTAGCGACCAGACCATAGCGACAAGAGCAGGTCGCTACAGACGAAAAGACCCAACCTTTTATGGGTCAACCAGGTTTTTTGGGTTGACCCAACTAGTTTTTTAGGTTTATATAAATACTTGTTAGACTTAATTATTAGACTTTATCTCATTTTCTCTCAAGACTTTGTCTAATCTTGTAAAAGCTTGAACTTTTTTGATAATTTAAGGAAGTATTTCATCTTATATTTGGGTTTTCTTACTCATTAACATGATTAGCCTTGATCCTTACATGAGTTTAAGGTTTCTCATGGAGATTAGTGAGTAGTCACCTTGTGACTCATGGGTTAGGTGGATTAGGGTGATTAGGTGGATATTTAGGACGTTTCTTGCTTGAGTAGCATTGTTCTATGCTTGTTAGGTGTTCTTAATGCTTGATTTGACTTGATCATCCTCATCTTGATATTTAGCTATTTTATGCCTGAAAAGTGTTTGTTAAAATGGTTGCATGAACTTAATATTGCTCTAGTTTGAATAACCAAAGGGATTTGATTTAGTATCTCTAGATGGTTAGTAGACTTGAACATAATGCATGCTTGAAAGATTTGAACCAATGGGAAAGAATGTTTAACTCATGATTGCATAGGGATCTCTACCTTGGGAAATGATGATCTTTATTAGTGTTCTAGACCTATAGACATGTTGATTGCTTTGTTTGAACATCCTAGATTGAACCTTGATCACATTATATCAATTATCCTTACCCATGGATTTATCCTTAGCATTTGATTGAAAGTTTCATTCTTGCGCTTGTTTCTTGATTAGATTTGAGATCACCTTGTTTATATTTCTAGGATATTAGGTTGTTACAATCATCCATCTTCTTGTTTCCTTAGATTATGAAAGTTTGTGTATTCTTAGTGTTATAGATCATTAGTTCTTTATGGACTCGATCCTAAAATGCTACAATGACATATCATTCGATTATGGTATTGTTGGAACATCAGATTAATTGGCATGTGGTAAAAATAGCAATCAGAAACAAACTAAAGCAACCAATCTAGCTAATTCAATCAGGAAACAGATCATAAACCAAGAACAACAAAACATCATAGGAGCAGGAAAAGGTACAGAGACAGTAGCTTAAATTTTCTCAAAACGTAAGGGAATTATGAGAAAAATATAGCTTGGATATTGCTCATAAAAAAAAAAAACTAAATCATGACAATGATAGTAGCTTGAATTTTTTCAAAACTTAAGGGAAGCATGTTAATAGTACCGCTTGAATACTTGTCTACACAAAAACAGTTATCAATATCATAAAGTTTCTCAGAGACTAATACAGTTTGAGTATTGCTCTACACAAAAACATTTATCAATATAATGACCAAGACATATGTTTGAAGTAGTTTCTCAAAACCTAAGGGAAGTATGAGATTAATACAGTTTGAATACTGCTCTAGACAAAAACAGGTATGAGATATCATGACAAAGACAGTAAGTAAAATGTTTCAGTTTAGGGGAGAAAAATACTGCTATGAATTATTGCAAACATCTTTTTATTTATTCACATACATATATTATTTGAAATCGCATTTATGCTCTTATTCATACAAACCAAACACCCAGAAAATTACATTATTAGAACACACAAGCAGGTAGTAGTAGCTCTTAACTTTCAAGTCTCACAAGTCACAAACCAGACCCTCCCCATGATGCACCAAACTCACCAACACGAGCGGTCTTATGCAGAGTCTACGCCATAGAAATAGATGTCCTCATAACGACCATTGGTCGGAGCCTTCCCTCCATACATCAACAGCCCCTTTTTCCCATCAATGGATGCAGTCGTGGATGCGATCCAACCACGAGGGCTATGACCTTCCTCAAGTTTCTCCCAGACCAAACTCTCAGTGTCCAACACAAAAGCCCCACCGGTCAATGACCCCGGACCCAAATGAGCCTTTACGTCCATCTCGATCTCACCTCCGGATATAATTATGTATTTCCCAACGACAGCTAGTGCAAACACGCTTCTCGCCCACGGCTTTTCACCCCTTGTTTCCACTTTAGTCCACTTACTTTCAACTGGATCAAAGCAATGAACATCTTCGACTTCTTCCCCAATAAACCCATAAACAACCCAAATCTTCCCTTGCACAACCGCAAGCCCCGCTCCACCTCTCCCATTGCAAGACTCTCCTGGATTCGGAAGCTCAGTCCACTTTTGATCAACGATGTTGTAAGCATGAAGTGTGTTGACACGTTCCTTAGTAGTCACTCCACCAAAGATATAAATATTATTGCCATCAGCAGCCATCGAGTGGAAGCTACGCGGTGCAGGTCCATTGTTGACGTGAGTTATAAGTTTCCACTCGCTTTTAACCGTGTCGTAAGAGTAGAAGCCATTGTAATTACGGAGGCCGTCGCGGCCACCAAAGACATAGAGTGTAGTGCCGATCGCTACCATGCAAACGCCTAAGCAAGGGAGCTCAGGAACATCACCGTCTGGATCAGCGAGCGACCATCTGTGAGTCTCGAAATCGAAAAAGTAGAGGTCTCGATCGATGTGAAAATTTGGCTTTAACTCTCCTCCAAAAGCGTACATTTTGTTTCCAACCATTGCTATAGCGTGAGAACATCTTGGTCCAGGAGTCTGTCCATTTTGCTCCACCTAGTAACAATAGTCACCACATGTTTAATAACACAATTAGTGTCACGGTTACAAATGAAACAATAAATTTTTTTTTCACGAGTATTATTACTACGCACTAGGTCTAAGAATATGTCTATGAATATACAAATCGAATTGAAAATTTGTTACTAAAGTACCTATAAGAAAACTTGATATAATACAAAAAAATTTCAAACTATTATATTTTGTAACAAAATAATATTTACTTTTATGTCTTAAAATTAAAAGACGAACTGATTGATTTCTACTGAAATATGAAATATCCTAACCGAATGATCGAAAAAATTGAATATGTCTAACCATACCGATCCGTATAGCCACCGTATATTCATCGATACTACGTACGTACCTGGATCCACTTGCCATGCAACATGGTCGGCGGAGAAGCCGAAATATAAGCTCCGATAGAATGAAGAACGTCCGTCGAGCTTCCATGAAAACCAGTAATTTTGCCACCTTCAAGCAAAGACAATTTTGTATTCTCATTTACAATAACAGGGGTCTTTCCAAACGGCTGAGAGTTTATGCCCTTCAGAGTCTTGAATGCAAGATACGTTATAGTTTCTGTCTTCGAGCCATCGAGTGTTTCGTAGTAAGCTTTCACAGATGTGATGTCATCGTCTTGACCTACCTCGAACACCTCCGTTTCTTGAGATGTCTTTTGTCCGTGCTCCTGTGTCACTATTCTGCCGTCTTTTTCGTAGTCGAACTTGACATAAGCTATACCGGAATCGCCTTTACCAACAAAAACTTTTCTTACATGATTAAAAGCACCGTCGTCAAATGTTTCTCCACCCTTTCCTCCTATAGCTTCCACTTTGTCGGGAGAAGAGGAACGGGATAGTACAAAGTACGTTCCAGGAGATATGAGATTCAAGTCAGGGAACTTCTGAACGCCGATGATCTTCTTACCCTTGACTTGGAGAGAAAATGGTCTACCAGTATCCTCAGAAAACTTATATCCAAAGAAATCAGAACCTTTCGTATCGGTTTTAAACTTAATTCCTTGAGAAACATTGTAAGAATTATACCAACTCTCGACAGAAACGAGACACTCATCAGGAGGATTGCTTATAACAATCTGGAGAAATTACATGGAAAACTTAGATAAAAATGTGAGTAGTTAATGTATAAATAAAATTTGTTGTAAATATGTAACGCACCGTTGAAATGAGATTTTTACCCTTCACACCATGAAGAAACACTTCCTTTGTCACTCCGTTTTCTACATTATAGAAATTGATTTCCTCAATTCCTTCATTACCCGATGTAATGTAGACCTTGGACAACTTGTTGGGAGGAGTTGGTATAGAAGAGTTTGGAGCTGGAGCAAAATGTACACCAATGGCATCAATAGCATAACCACCACGTCCATGGAATCCAACAAGATTTCCTCCATTTTCATCTTTGAACTCGAATTCTGTTCCCTTTACCTCACCAAATAATGGAGAGGTTAATCCTTTGGAAGTTGTGAAGTACAGTGATGTAATAAGTGTTGTATCATAGTTGAAAATATGCTTGTAGCTTCCACCAACGGCTATGATATATTCATTCGGATAAGCCACCGAAAACTGTATTTCATTTAAATTAAAAAACACTAATTAATAGTGAACCAATTGTATATTAACAAAAATATATTAAAAACATATGTTCTTATATATCTGACCTCTTTTAGCTCCCCTCGATTTGTCCCGTGCTCACGGACTTCAAGTTTTCCATCATTTTCGTATTCGATCTTGATATAAGTTATACTGTATTCATCTGCTCCAATGGTTACTTTCTTCACACCATCCAAAACACCATCGTCAAATGTGTTTCCCTTGTCACCACCTAGCGGTCCCATCTTTGAGGTAGCGGGATCCGGAGTAGGAGCTGGAGCTGGAGGTGGAGGTGGAAGAGGCGCAAAATGTGCACCAAGAGCATCGATAGCATCACCGGACCGACCACAAAACCCGACTAGCTTGAAATCTTTTTCCTCGAACACAAATTTTCTACCAACCACATTGCCAAAAGCAGGGGAGGTTCTTCCTTTTGATGTCTTAAACCTTAGCGATGTAAGGTAGCCATCGATGGTTCCCTCCACTAACGTAATTTGCTCATTAGGGTAATCCACCACGAACTGCAATATTTTTTTTCCCTTTTAATAAAAAAATTCAACAAGCACAAAACTACACATATTTTATATCAACAATTAATACCTCTTGTGGAGCCTCTTGTTTCTTCCCATGAGCATGTGGCACCATTCCTTGACCTTTTGCATACTCGAACCTGACATAACTCACAAATTTACTACCTCGTCCAACAAGTATTTTTCTAACACCGTCGTAAGCGCCATCATCCCAAGCACTCCCTCCATTCCCACCTTGAAGGTTAAAGTGCTTAAGAGGAGACTTGACAGAGAAAAAGTGAGCTCCAATGGCATCAAGAGCTTGACCAGAACGTCCATGGAAACCAAGAAGCCTTCCACCATTTTTACCCTCGAGCATGAATTCTCTCCCAGCTGGGTGTCCAAATAAGGTGGTATGACCGAATATCGGAGAGGTCCTTTTATAGGAGGTTTTGAAGATTAAAGATCTGATAAGCACTGTTCCATAGCATAAAACAAGTTCGTAGCTTCCACCAACAGATGTGATATATTCGTTCGGATAATCCACCGTGAACTAGATTATATTTTCCATTAGAAACAAAAAATGTGCAAGGCAGTAAAGGTAACATACTGAAAAATAACGAAGCCAGGATCTATTACCTCTTGAAGTTCTCCACGAATCGTTCCATGTTCACGGGTTTCAAATTTTCCGTCCTTTTCGTACTCAATCTTGATATAAGAAACACTGTTGAAGTCTTTTCCGACAATTATTTTCTTCACACCATCGAAAACACCATCGTCAAATGGTCCGCCCTTGTTACCACCCACCGCTCCCACTTTTTCAGACATTGTGTTCATCTTCTAACTTCAACGAAAACCTGGGGAAACAATGAAATTCTTCTTTCAAAACACACTAACAAACAGAAGTAACTCTGTTTTTATATATATCACTAAAGAAAAAAAGACGAAAATGTCTCCTTTTAATTAATGTTTCTATTATTGGGAATAATTTTACAGGACAATGTATATATGTCTCCTTTTACTTAAAACAGAACAATCAGGAAACTTGTACTAACATATAGTGAGATAGAGGGAGAAGGAGAGACCTGACTCTTGAGGGTTGTGTTACTCTTAGACTACGAGATGTGAGTGAGAGTAATATGAGAGGTGTTAATCTCTATTTATACACTCCACGTAAATATTTACTTCTTTATTTTAATTATTTGCTTATACTTCTTCACGCAAACATTTAAACCAAAAGAATATATATCATCTTCACACGTTATACACACTATTACATCTCAGATTATTCCTTTTTCTGTCCTGACATTATTGTTGCTTTTTAATATTTCATTTTTTTTTAATTTCATTTTTTGCTATCATCGAAGGTTGTTTTTTTTTTGGTAAAATCGAAGGTTGTTTTAGTTCACCTGAAAATTTCCTGATTTAAGATCGAAAAACCTGTTTCTTTTTCCTTGGCATCCATAATATTTATACTAGGGTATTTAGAAAATCATCATTTGCGTTTAATAAACACCATAACAATTTGCGCTCTAAGCAAACGTAATAACAACTGTCATTGATCTATTTAACTAACTTTGAATTGATTTAGATTTATAATTAGGAAGAATTATTATTAATTGTTGTAGTGTTTATGAGGTGGAGACAAATAAACGTCACTTTATGCATAGGTAAATTCTTTGTTCGAAAACTATTTGGGGCATTAGTGTGTGGTCCACCCTAAAGTAAAAGTGAGAAAAATAAGAAATATTCTGAATATTATTATTTTTGTACATTTTATGTATAATAAATATCTTTGTGTAAAAATACATCATAAATATATAATATAATATCTTAAGATTCATAAAATACTAAATTAAATCATAAAACATAAGTGTTACTTTTTCCAGTTGAGCTATTAAAATATAATGATTACTTTTTCAATTGGACTATAAATTATCATGTATCAATTTTATTAAAATAGAATACTATATAGAATTAATCTTGCATCTACGTGATAAATTAAAAAAATGTGTCATTAACAACTATGTAAAATTAATATTTCATTAAGTATTTTTTATCATATTAATATTGGACATAAAACAGTCTGAATATTTAAATATTTCCAAAATTAAATAACTGAAAATATATTCCATTTCAATAAAATATTTCAATGTATTTAAATATATATTACTGTAATTTGTTTTGCAATTTTAATATTTATACTTTTAAATAACTAAATAATTTTATTAGTATTGAACTATTATTATAAAATAATATCAATTAAATTTGATTTATTCAGTGAAAAGATGAAAATCCTATAAGATTATTTATAGAAAATGTATAGGCATAATTAAAGTAAGAAACATCGTATATTTTACAGTACTTCAATTTTTTTTTAAAGTTAAAAACTATTTAAATTATAATAATCAATTTTAAATTACATTACCCGATACAAAAACAAAATGTCGTTTTTGTTCAACAACCGGTTTATTAAATTCTGCGTGAGTGTTACAATTAGTTACTAAAAATGTAACGATTGAATCACAGAGTCAATATGAGTCTGTTTTTTTTTTCTAGTTGATGTCAAAAAAAAGTGTAACGATTGAGTCTATTATATTTGTAAATCTTAACAGTTTTATTTCAAATAAATTTAAACGTATGTATTGCAAAAATTAAACTGGTCAACATACAGAAACTGAAAAAATCTTTATTTAATAAAATTAAAATTCTGTAAAAAAGTAATTTAGTATTTGAAAAGTGTGAGTTCGGTATAAGATTAAGAGGTGATTAAAAATTTGAAGGGATAAGAGTAGGTCGGAAATCTCGTTTGTATTAAAAGAAAATCGAAGTCTACAAGGAGATTGCAAATGAGAGGTGAGGTCGATATTTGAATCGAGGTTGCTCTTACACAGTATTGAGATTGCTAATATTGAGATTGCTAAGTAAATGCTAACTAAGTTTGCTCGGGAAAAAACTGATCCTTTTCTTGGTTAACAAAGGTCGAAAGTGTTTTATGAATCCGACAAAAAACAGTTCTTCGACGTCCTTTGCGATGAGGTCATATATTTGTTCTGTGTCAGAATAAGATCACATATTCTTTGCGATTCGGATTCAGTTCGCCTCATTCATATTCTTTTGACCGATTAGCATGCCTGCTGGTGGTATGGGTTCTGAGCTTGTCATGCCGCTTTCATCGCCTGTGACTCTTTCACTGAGTTGGGTCGATTTGGCTTGTTGGACTTTTGGTTAAGGGTAGATTTTGTTTTCCGGAACTGGACCAAGAATTGATGGGATGCACAGTCCACTTCAATTCCAACAATTTGGATGAGAAGAATCTAGTAGGTTATTAAAATGGATGGCCTAACTAACGTGTCAATTTGGATTTATATGAACTTTTTTTTTGTCAACTGATTTATATGAATTAATACAGAATATTGTGACAAAAAAAATGAATTAATACAGAGGAATACCATTTTGGACCAGGCCAGTTTAGTTAATTAAACGACTTTGTTATTTTACTCTCTAGTCGAGCTTTATGCGGGTTACCGCATTATTCAACTGAATCAGCTAAATTCGCCACGTTCACCTCCCGCCAAATGATATAGCTAGAAGACTGTATTTTAGAAAAAGACACATTAATGGCCCACCTTGACCTGAAGAATAGTGCGTATGTTGCATGCATATACAGGTTGACAATGCAAGACATCAAGATTGTTCCTTGGATCAAGTATTATATCCAAACCGATAACCAAAAGAACAAAAAGAATGACTGAAGAGAAAAACTATAATGTGAACAAATACTATAAAAACCGAACGCAGTTGCAGATTAGGGCCCTACCCGTATACATATGAATTAGTATATATCATTTGAAAGAAAGGGAAAATTAAATGAAAGAAAAGCATGAATCATATCCGTCAAAATAAGTGAAATATGTCCTCTGGTAAAGCAATTTTCATGCAATTTTAATTTTATAAGTTAAAATCTTGATCATACCATGCACAAAAATATTCTAGAAGATATCAACCAGTTTGGCTGAAAAATACTCAAGAAAATATTTTATTAAGATAATATTATTTACCCTGACAACACTTTTACAATCAACTTGTCTAAAAACCTTGTGCTACATGAAATAAGTAATAAGCATATTAAGGTATCACTTAACTGAAAGCTATTTGGTGAATGGAAGAATAATACCGCTTGAGTATTACTCTACACAAAAACAGTTATCAACATCTAACAAAGACATTAGCTTGATTTTTTCTCAAAAATCAAGGGGAGTATGAGAATAACAAGCTTGGTATTGCTCTACACAAAAACAGCTGTCTCATGACAAAGACATGCAAATAGCTTGAAGTTTCCCAGAACTCAAGGAAAGTATGAGAATAACACAGCTTGAATATTGGTCTATATTGCCCGCATGATTGTGGTTAAATGGTAGGCAAGACATGGGAATGTGTTACAACACTCTCTCTAAGGTTCTAATCTTCTTTGAAACAAGCTAGGTCACAGTTATGTAAGAAATCTACGTTTGAGTTTCGGCTCAGTCAGTTTATATGGTAGTTTGTTAACATACGATTTGGTTATTCCTAGTCTTAGTCGGAATGCATGTATTACAAACTCAAATCAGCTAGTGTGGTAGCTAATCCACTCTCAGGACCGTCTTAAACTATTTTATAGCCTTGGACGAAATTTGAAATATGGACTCTTTCTATAAAACATTTCTTCATTCCATTGCCTTGATCGTGATCAATTCTTTGACGAGTATCGTGCCCACTCATTTTTATGACATGAAACAATAAACTATAAGAGAGTAAAAGATATAGATAATAGATGTAATCAATTAAACAAACCTCTACTTTGAAATGGGATCTCACTAACTGATCAATGAATAGAATATATATTTTGGTTTGATTTGTGTTGTTCACTTTTGCTGGATTCGAGAGCTTCTCTTTTACCATCAACGGTAAGATTAGAAAATAGGAAGCGTAAAGAAATTTTTCTTGTTTTGTGTTTTTGTAGGTTAATTAGATTTAGCTGATTATGGATCTTTTATTATAGGTTTATTAAACTATTTGGTCCTTTAACAAACTAAAATAGACCTTTTATAATTAGTCAAATTACATTAAAATTTTTTTTGGACCCTTGGGCCCAGGGCCATTGCCCCATTTGCCATAGTCCAAAGCCGGGACTGTCCACTCTATAGCATTAAATGCGTTATTTCCAGAACCTATCTGATCATCCGATAAAGCATATTAAAAAAAAAGAGTATTGGTCTATACAAAAACGTGACAAAGACACTAAAGCTTCAAGTTTCTCAAAACTCAAGGTAAGTATGAGAATAATACCGCTTGAATATTGTTCTTCACAAAAAAAACAGTGATCATTATCATGACAAAGAAATTAAAGCTTCAAGTTTCTCAAAACTCAAGGTAAGTATGTGAATATGTTTAAGGACGAATAAAAGGGAAGCAGGATGTTTCAGTTTGTGGGATAAATTAAATAACAATTTTTTTAAAAAATTCCTTTTGATTAAGTTCAAATTGAATAAGTCTTTCTAAATTGTAGTGAAAGAAATATGTAGAAAAAATACTTTTTTTTTTGGGTATGAAATACGCTGTGGAATCTTCAGAGAATCAGAGGGCGGCGATAGAAGATTTGCCATAGAAAAAAAAAAGATATAAAGGCAGAGAGCGACAGAGAAGAACTGGGAGAAGAGATTGAAGTTGAGAGAGAAAGAAGACGGATCATCTGAGATTTTAAGTCTTTACCTTTGTCTTCCTAGTGTGTACTTGGTTAGAACGTTTGTTGTGTCTTTTATTATTGATAGTGCACTATTGTCCCACACTAGACGTATTGGTAAACAATTTGGATGGTCAAACAATTTTTTCAGAGTTCATGTCTAAGCATTCAAGTGATAAAAGACCCTTCTAGTAGTCACAATAGATAAACGATGTTGTACTAAATTTTTATTCCAGGAAACACATTCAATGATCGAGATAACCAAATCAGAATTTTACATGAAAATAGAAAATGGAAAAGTTTGAACACTCTGTGCCAATTTATCTACACGTCTGTACGGATATATTTTTGTTTTTAATATAAACATTAAAATATAAAACAAATTATATATATATATATATATTTAATAACAATTTTATTTATGTAATCATTATTTTGAAAATTGTATATATTGGTTAATTTTTTTTTTAAAGTTTGTATTCTTGAAATATTTTTGTGTGACTAAATTAAATTAGCTAATATAATATTTTGAAAATATTTTTAATTTAGCATATTATATTTGAGTTTTGTGTTTTTCTTTTTACTATCAAAATCAAACAAAGAAATGATACAACCAATAAATTATTATTTGTTTTATTATCTATAAAAACTTTTTTTTTTGTCATCTATCTATAAAAACTTAATATGATAATTTTTAACAGAACTGAGATACACTATTTAATTTCCAAATGAATTACCCAAAAATGCATAAAATTTGGCCTAGGCTAAAATATGGTATAGAATCAAAAATAATAATTGCATAATAGAAATAGATTAGACTTTTATCGGAAATGATATTGTTTGGACTTATATTGCTTTTGTTAAATAAATATCATATATGCATAAATTTAGGATATTTTTTTATTTTTTAAGTTAATATTCCAACATATAGACATTTTTATGGTAGATAAAATAATGACTCTATTTTAAAGCTTTACTAGATTTTGACCCGCGCTTAGAAAGCGCGGGTATGTTTTCGTTAGAAATATTGTTTTAAATGAAGTTTTATATGATGATGTGTATGAGCACAATCATTGGTACGGAATATCGATTAAGAAGGAAAGCTTGAAAATACATTATTGAAATAAAAAATATTGGTATATATGGAGTCGAGCTAATGTGTTTTTTGGATGTGTTTTAATTTGAAAATAAAAATTTTATAGTTAGTTTTAAACATATAAGTAAACCTAAATAAATTTTATAGCAACAATTAATTCCAATTACAAATAATATTCCTGTATATTAACTATCAATTAAACCATTAATATAAAATATTATTTATTTTTGATAACGAATATAAAATTTTAAAAACAAAATATTGTTAGATGTTTTATTTTGTAGACATATATGATATATCTCATTAGAGTTATTATAGATGGGCTTTTGGTTTTATATATTTATTAACTAATTGTTTTCTATAGATTTTTTTAAGTCCAACACGTTTTGAATTTAGATTGATTGATTGAGACGTATAAACTATTTATATGTTCTCCATCAACACATATATCCTAATCCCTATTTCATATATTTCTAAACTATAATCTGATTTCATATACATGTACTTCATATGACAAATCAAATAGTTTATTTAGTTTTATGTATTATTATAAAATATATAAAAGGTCAAATAAATTTTTTAAAAGGTGTTATCAGATTTTTCTGGGTTTTACCTGAACAAATCGAATATTTTATTTACTTTTACGTATTATTATAAAATACATGAGAAGTTTAGTCAATTTAAAAAGTGTTTTAATGTTTTTCTGGGTTTTAATCTGGACAACATGTGTCGGTTCATATGTTAATGGCGAGTTTTTAAATTTTATCTGATTATTAATAAATAGGTTTTCATTAAATCCAAAATTGGTAGAAACATATCAGTTGGTTTTTAATGTTTGCTTTTAGAAATTTGGGAACCGTTCATGTATTTACAAACTTCGGTTTGGTTTTGGGTTATTTAGGTTTTTCTTTGGTTCGCTAGCATAGTTTGAATCCGACTAATATCTAAAAAATGGGCCTAATTCTGTTCCGGTTTAATTCTGGCTTTCAAGTAATTTCAGGTTTGTAGGTAGAAATTACTGGATAATTTAGAGTTTTCAGTTTAAATATCGGGTAATTCGTTTTCTTCGAATAAAAATATCAGATAATTTAGATAATTTTAAATATTTTGAATAAAAATTTGGGTTATTCAGCTTTACAGGTAATTTGGTTTATAAATAATAATTTTAGGATATTTGGTTGTTTAGAAATTAACTATAATTTATTATTTATAGGTATATAATTTGTATTTTAAAATTCAGCCATCCATTTGATTTTCTATTCGGTTTCAGTTATTTGGCTCCCCAAATATAGAATCAACTCGGTTATTTATAAAATTCATTTCAATTTGGGTTTTGTGTTTTTTCAGTTTGATATGGTTCGGTTCACGATTCCACATAAATGTGTCTAAAATTTTACACTATTTTATATAGAAATTCATATTAAAAAAATATTTAATTTCGAAAACAAATCTGCGCTTTCAAATCAGATCAAATTTTAAAATCTTAGATTGAATGAAGATGATACAATACGTGATATGATTATAGTACATTATAGTGCATATAACTGTCATTAACATGACCATGTATCGCAGAACTCAATGTGTTTGATTATATAGTATATAATGTTTTGGGTATAAAATGCATTGTGTTCTATAATATTGTGGAACATGTTTGGTCCGTCAAATATATAGTTGTTTTATTAGTGGTTTAGATGTGGCGTAAGAAATATAGGTAGCTACATACGGTTATATTTTGTTAGTTGATTAATAGATGGTAGGACCAAATAATTGTTACTTAAATAAAAAAGTGCAATAACCTTATATAAGTAGATTTTTTCAGAGTGATTCTCTTTTAATAGAATAGACTAGATTTTGACCCGTGCAACCGCACGGGTGTTTGTTTTCACTTTTCTATACATAAATTATTATTTTAGAACATAAGTGGTATATATTTTTAATGTTAATCATATACATAAATATTTATATAACTATTTCAAATACAATAATTTTTTTTGATGACAAAAAAAAAAAATACAATAATTTTATAATTTACATGTTATAATTAATTAATTTCTTAAACCTTATGTATTTACCACTTCTTATTATATATTTATCTTATTGTATTTGCATTTAGTTATTAAGCAAATTAATATATTCATAAGAAAATATATTTAAAAAATATTTTATATTTAATTTATGCTAAATTCCGACCCGTATTTCAAAACTGGATTTCTTTTTACCAATATTTTTATGCTTATTCATTTTAGATAATTTATTATTGTATATATAAAAGTGTAAGATATGTTAATTTTTAGACATGTATTATATAGTTTGTTAATTTTAAACTGTTCTATCATCATATTATATTTTAAGTAAATAGTTTATATTTATGAAAATAAAATTTATAAATTTATCAATTGAATATAATTTTATCATATTTATTTTAGTATAATTATTATATTTTAACATGATCATGACTATAAAAGTAGATAAAATATGATATAATTTATTTATTTTCATTTCTAAACGATAACTTAAAATACATTAAGTTATTGTTTAAATATTTTTACACAGATTTATTAGAATTTTTAAAATATAATATATAATATATATTATATTTAAAATCAAAATATATTATGATTAAAGTAGTTACAAAGATTTTATATTATTAAATTTAAAGAAATACATGTTAATTTTTATACAAGTATTATATAGTTTGATAATGTTAACCCATCTTACCAACATATTAGATTTTATTTTTGAACATAAATATTTTATAATTACGAAAGTAAAATATATAAATATATAAATTTAATACAATTTTATTATATTTAGCTCAATATAATAATTTTATTTTAATATGATTGATTATGATTATATAATAAATAAAATATTATAGATTTTTTATTTTTCATTTTATATAACTGAATATATTAATGTATAATAATATTTTAAACTAATTTTGAAATTAGTGAAAATATTTAAATATAATTTTGAAAATGAAGATCTTGTAAAAATATTTTTAAAAAGATTTGTTAGATTTTAAAATAAATATATTTATATTTAAAATGAAAAGATATCAAAAGATATTATGATTAAAATATTTTAAAAATTTTATTTATTATTAGTCTGAATTAAAATGTAGTATGAATTTCTATGAATATGTCCATTAGGTCTATTTTTTAAAAAATCACACATGAATCAAGGTTGTGAATTCTGTTTTAATATATAAGATAGTTGTTGAAATTCACAATATATCACTATTTTGTGGATGCAGTATCTCATATCTTCTTAAGTAAACCAAATAATTCATAAATTGTTTGAGGTTATAACTCTCGTCGAAACATCTTACGCCTGAACGTAAAGAAATTGAACTTACTACATATGTTTTATTGAATTTACCGACGAATAAATACAAAAAATAGAAGGATGAACAACTCCAAAACTAATTTCTTTATGAATTAGGCGTCTTTTGTTGGTTCATCTTCCCTTTTGTATTAATCTCGTTAGCTGATGGATTATATTTTTGGGCTGATCATCCAAAACCAACGAGTCTCCTAGTGACATTTAATACATCATATATACTCAAGTTTCAACAGCCGAGCAAGAACAAAGTTAGTTTGTGGGTTTTGCTTCTTACTTCTTAGGCTACGACATGGGCATGTTGGGCCAAAGTTTTGCTAAATGTATTTGGGCTATTTTTCTAATTTTATTAATTTCTCTGTGTTGACTTTGAAACATATCACGAGTCAGACACATGACATTGATCTTTTTATTAGTGAAACATTAAATTTAACAACGACTAGATTTTGACCCGCGTTTGAAAAACGCGGGTTTATTTTTTAAATTAAATAAATTATTTTATATGAATTCTTCTATTAAATGTGTGCATAGGTATATACACATTTATGTGAAACCGCCGAACCGTATCAAACTGAAAACATAAAACCAAATTTAAAATGAATTTCAAAAATAATAGAGCATATATCATATCTCTGAAACCAAAAAAACTAAAACCGAACCGAGAACCAGATGGATATCTGAATTTAAAAATAAAAATTATATACATACAAAATATAATTATATTTAACTTTTAAATAACCAAATATCCTAACACTACTATTTATAAACCAAATTACTCAAAATTTTGAATTACCTGAATATTTTTTATTCAAATTATTTAAATTTATCCGAATTATCCGATATTTTTATTCGAACAAAAATGAATTATCCGATATTTAAGCTGAAAACCCCAAATTAACCAATACTTTTATCTATATATATGAAATTACCAAAAAAAAAGTCAGAATCGAACCAGAACAGAATTGAACCCAATTTTTTGTGATGGTGGCCGGTTCCCAACATTGCTACCAAATCAAAGCAAAATCTAAATAACCTAAGTGAATCCAAACCAAATTTTGTGAGTACATGAACGGTTCCTAGATTTCTAGAACCAAAACACTAAAAACCAAAATACACGAACAGAAGCGAAGGTTGAAGACCGATAGTGTATCTACATATAAATGGTGCGAAAAAACATTCTATTTTTAAAAATTATTTAAGTTCTTTTATTGGGGGTACATATGTAGTTTACAGACAAATTAAATTATAAGTAGTATCTTATATCCAATCTAGACCCGCAACTGAAATAAACCATGAACGTATATAATCTGGGCTGACTTATGTTTCTACCAACTGATATGTTACAAAAAATTTGGATTTAAAAAAAACTATTAAATAAAAATTGGCTAAAATCCAAAAACCAAAACCTGTGAACCGACACTGATTGTTATTGTAAAACCCCAGAAAAATCTGAAAATACTTTTTAAAATTTTGTTTAAACTTCTCATGTATTTTATAATAATACATAAAATAAAAAAAACTATTTGATTTGTCATATAAATTACATATTATATAATCAGATTATAGTTTAGAAATATATGAAATAGGTTTAGGATATATGGTTTAGAAGTTAATGGAAATACGGTTTAGGGTACATGGTTTGATTTATACTAAAAATATGATAAAAATCTCTTGAAATTATGTATTTGAAAAAAATACATATATTCAAGAAATTACATGAAAATGGTGAAAGTCAAATAAATATATAATATATCGTTTATGGTATAGAGATTTGGTTTGTAATTAAAATATACATAATAGCATTGAACATATGTTATAAGTTCGTACGTATATTAATACCATACCAACTAATTTGATAACCCACCGGGTAGTATTTAGATTCTTTACGTTTGGTCATTTATATAAGGTCGAAAACATATTTTGTTTTGACTTTTCCTTACCTAATGAAGTGAATAACAATATTGAGATATGTGATATAATTATGCTAGACGGTAGGGTTGTTTCCTTTTAATAATATGGGTAATTATTGATTAGTTAAGGTAAGTATAAAATAAGATATATTAACTTTTCTAATGAATAGGTCCAACAACCTTTTATAAGTCGATTTTTCAAGTGTGCTTCCCTTTTAATAGTATAGATGCAGCCTACGAAAACACAACTGAGTCCATATATATAGCAAGTCCAAGCCTGCAAAAATATGATGGATCTAACCAAAATTGTTTTTGATCGGTTATGAACTTGGTTTAGTTCAACAGGTTAGATTTGGTTATTGGTTTGATTCGGTTCACAGTCAATTAGTTCGGTTTTAGTCAAAATTGTCTGGTTTTATTCAACCACACCAAAATTCTATCCAAAATTTCCAACAAACTAACCAAATTTAACAGAAAACCATAAATGTTAACCAAGCATATTTTTTTAAAATCAAATTAGCCCGAAAAAAACAAATCAAACCAAATTTTTATTCGGTTCAGTTCAGTAATTTTTTATTTAAAACCAAACCAACCCAAAATTGAATTAGCCCAACCCAACAAACAGTTGAAAAAGGAAGCAGCACGCCTGCAACTGCAAGTCCGTGAATAATTTAAAACTAAAGAGATTAAAATATAATTGATTTTGATAAGAATATGATTACTGAAACGCATCTGGCGATGATGTAGTTCATTCGATTCCAAAGAAACAGTCTCGTGATCGACTTCTCCTCCATTACTAATCCTATGCTCTATATCTCTCCAACACATCAACATTTTTTTGCCGTTAATATCAACATTTAACGCATTTTGATCATCCCGACAGTGATATACACCCACCCAAAAGAGAATCAAAATCTCTTCTTTTTTTTTTTGTTTGACCCACTAGTGATCTCGCATCTGCTACCAACTTCCAATTAAAACCCCAAATCCTGAGCAAAATCATAAAGGGTTTCGTGCTAATCAATCTTTTAATGGCGTCTCTGGTGAGTCTTCTTCACTTGTTTTTTTTTCTGTTATTTGAATAAGACAAAGTTTTGATCTTTTTTTTGTCTCTTTTGAGGAAAAGACATAAAAATCAAAACTTTTGTCTTTCTTTGTTCTGTTTGATCAGCTCTTTGGTTTGATCAACTTGATCCTTTTAGTGGGTTATTCGATCCCATCTTCAAAGTTTTGTCTTTTGATTTTAGAAATCTGAACTTGCAGATGTAGTCAGATCAAGAAGAACACATATGACTTTGGTTCCTTCGTCAGAATCTTCTTACATGATGATTATTACCAAACACAAAAGAGATGTAAACCTGGTCGTGCTTCAGTTAGGAGCCGCCTTGGCCGTAACTTTCGCTGGGTTTCTCTTTTCTCGATTTAGAAAGAATACTAAAAGCACAATCAGACCCACTTTGCCTCCTCTTCCACCTCAATCATCAGGTTCCAGCAAACCCATCGATGTAAGTTTAAAACTTTTTGATCTCAAGAACCGTTTATGCTACTAGTTTCTATTTATAGTTTGACTTATAGAATATGTAGATTGACATATAGTTTTGATTGCTAATTATAGTTTTGACATATAATCTGTAGATTATTTGTTTGGCTTCTGAGTCGTTTTGTTATACTAATGGTGTTCTGTGGTCAAGAATGTTCTTGAATCTTGATTTGCTTTTGTGTTTCTCTTCTATAGAGAGCAGATTCAGAAACGCATAGGAAACTTTTTGATCTCAAAGAACCGTTTATGCTACAAGTTACTATTTATAGAATTTGACTTATAGAATATGTAGATTGCCTGTTTGGCTTCTGATTCACATTAATTCTGGAATTTTGATTTTCTTTTCTGTAGAGAGGAGATTCAGAAAGGCATAGGACTAATAAGGAAGAGTCTTTACTTGTTTTTTCGCCAAGAAGTGAATCTGATGTTGATGAGAAAGATGTGTTTCTGTTACCGGAGTTTGAAGATGAAGTCAAGAAGTTAGATTTATTGGTCTATGATGATGAATGTGAATCTCCAAAGTCAGATATGTCTGCAGCTCCTCTAGCGTTCCCAAGCGCAGAGGAAGGTGATCATGTGAACGAGATTAAACGGTTGAGAAACACGGTGAGGGCGTTGCGTGAGAGGGAGAGGTGTCTTGAGGATAAGTTGTTGGAGTATTACAGTCTCAAGGAGCAGCAAAAGATTGCAATGGAGCTGAGAAGTAGACTCAAACTAAACCAGATGGAGACTAAAGTCTTCAATCTCAAGATCAAGTCTTTGCAAGCTGAGAACGAGAAACTCAAAGCTCAGTGTTCTGAGCATTTGAATGTTGCGTTGGAGCTTGATTTGGCTAAGTCTGAGGTTCATGTGCTGAAGAAGAAGCTCAACATCAAAACACAACAACACGTGGAGCAGCTCTTGTCTCTTAAAGAACGAGTGGCCAAGCTTCAAGAAGATGAGATCAAGGCTACTTTACCTGATCGTGATGCGGATAAGATGGTGCAGAGGCTAAGAGATTTGGAAGGAGAGATCAACGAGCTTAGAAATTCCAACACGAGATTACAGTTTGAGAATTTTGAACTAGCTGAGAAGCTGGAGTCTGTTCAAATCATAGCAAGTTCGAAGTTGGAGGATCCAGAAGAGGTAATAGGCCTAGCTAGGCACATTTATAAATATCTGGATGGTATCTACATATTTGGAACCAAAAACCGAAACCGAATCGAACCGAATTTTCTGAAAATACAAATTATATAACTTAAAATATCAATTATATTTAGTTTCTAAATAACTAAATATCCTAAAAAAAGTTATTTATAAACAGAATTATCAGAACTTAACTATCCAAATATTTTTTACCTAAAATATTTAAAATTATCTGAACTAGACGATATTTATATCTGAACAATTCGAATTATTCAATATTTAACCTTTTTTGAGCAAAAAAAAACCCCGAATTATCTACCATTTTTACCCATATTATCTAAAACTTGGAAAACCGGAACAGTATGAATTTTTTTGGATCTTAGCCGGTTCCCAACTTTTCTGTCCAAACCGAAAACTAAAATAACCGAACAATTCCTAAATCTCTATAATTGAAAAACCGAAATACAGAAAAAAACCGAAATAAAATTGAAACGAAAACCTGTGCCTAGGAGGTAACTTGTCCAAGTTCTTGAACTTTCCCTAATAGGAAAACCGAATCTTGATTGTGAAACTTTGTTTTCTGATGCAGATGGAGACATTACGCCAAGAGAGTAACCGATTGAAGAGTGAAAACGAAGAGCTGAAGAAGGAGATAGAGCAGCTTCAAGGAGATAGATGCACTGACCTCGAGCAGCTTGTTTATCTCAAATGGATCAATGCTTGTTTAAGATATGAGCTGAGAACATACCAACCACCTGCTGGTAAAACCGTTGCTAGAGATCTTAGTACTACTCTAAGCCCTACTTCAGAGGAGAAAGCTAAGCAACTGATTCTCGAATACGCACACGAGGAAGATCATACAGACTATGATCAATGGTCATCTTCCCAGGAGGAGTCATCATCAATGATCACTGACTCAATGTTCTTAGATGACTCTTCTGTTGACACTTTGTTTGCAACAAAAACTAAAAAGTCAGGGAAGAAGAAGCTTATGCATAAGCTGATGAAGATCTTACACGGTAAAGATAGTACTCAAGAGGGGAAGAAGAGAGCTGGTTCTTCTGAACCGAGCAGCTCAAGCACAGGTGTTCACTCGACTCCTAGGAGGCCTCATTCCATGGACTTCCAAATGCTGCTGCGTCGAGAAGATGAGGAGGACTTCAAGGATCACATGAAGATGTTGCATCGTAAGAGTGAAGGAGCAGATGCTTCTAACTATGGAGAAGAAGAGTGTTTGGAGTCAGATCAGAACAGGAAGAAAGAGCTGATTAAATACGCAGAAGCGCTAAGGAAGTCTCGTTCCACAAAGAAGCTGCATAAAAAATCTGTCTCGTTTTTCTTCTGAGAGTAAGTAGAAAGCACTAATATACTTTTACTTGTATAACACGCATTGGCTAAAGTTCCATAACTATGTGTATGTGTATAACTCAGAAATGTAATTTTTGTGAACCAAAACATAAGAACCAATATTTTGTGAGAATGTGACATTTGCAGCTTGGGAAAGAGATCAATTTTTGTCTTATTACATGAGAGAAGAGACTGTTGCTTAAGACAACATAGGCAGTGCTAAGTATAGTGAAAGATAAGAGATTACTTAAAAGGATGATCAAACAAAAGTGTATAAGATTATCAGATAGGAATTGATGGGAAAGAAGACTTGTGTTCATGTTTACAGGAAGCTAGATATAAAATGACATAACTATTCTTTTATTATATGAGAAATCGAAGTGATCTGGTAAAAAATACACATTGCTTTATTGCAATTTGCAAGAGATTGAATAACCTGAAGGCACGCCAAAACAACATGAAAGATGATATAATTAGTAAAGATTCAAAGTAACATAAATAAAACGTTTGAGGGCTCATATGTAGCTTTTCCGCTGAACTTTTAGACATCCAAATTATCAGGAGAAAGCGTCGTGAAATAAGCTCCAAGAGAGTTTAGGTTTTTGTCAGAAGATCCATGGAACCCAATGATTTTCTTGCCTTTGACTCCAAGTTTAAACTTTGTACCAAGGTTGTATCCCATGAGTGCAGAAGTCCTGATGTTGGTTTTGATCACAAGACCTTGTATCACGCCCTCGTCGTAGTAACACTTAATTGATACGATATGTTCATCAATAGTATGGTTAAGATCAAACTGCGAAATATATATATCCACATGAAAAAATCAGATTGATTGAAATTAAAGAAGATAGTGATCATATAAAATATGTCTACGAAGTTGATACCATTAACCAAAAGCCTAAACCGGATCTAGCTTACGAATCAGTATATTTGTATTTCGTACACATTTAAACCGGTATTCCAAAGAAATGGAATAGACCAAGAATAGTATGAGAATTAGGATTTGATCAAGTCACAGTTCAAAAAGGAATAATTTCGAATTTAGGTGACAGAGAAACGATCGATAATATATAATCTATGAATGAAACAAAAAATCAAAAATCAAAAATCAAATACACCATATTGGTGCATGCGATCTAGCAAACTCAAAGATCGAAGGAAAACCACGCAAACTTTGATGCTACTACCAATAAATCATATGAATGAGCGTTTGAACATGTACCGACTCGGTGAAACTTTGACCCGAGCCACCATGGATTGGTCCATCTTTAGGTTCTCCATTCTTAACATAGTCAAACTTGATGGACTCTATGCCATCACGACCCTCACGTATATAGATCTTTGATACACCTTCATGCTCGGCTCCATCATCCCATTGGTTGCCTCCATTTCCGCCTCTAGCTTCCAACTTTTGTGGCATTGGGAATCGATTTCCATATGATGATATAAATAGATCGTGTCAACTTTGTAAGTCTGTAATCTAAATTTCTAAATAATGAAACTAAAAATGAAAAGGAAAATGATGAGAAGTATATCAACAAAGATGGTTGTACTTTGTTGATATAGGATTTAGAAAGGCGTGAATATATATGCCTTTTACATGCTCGAATAGGCATTTCATAGTGTGAGTAACGTGACCCGTTTCATTCGTTACGCAGGAGATTAAAATACTTTGCGGATATTAATGGTTTCAGACTCTAACAAATAAAAAAAGAAGAAGAGACAAAACTTAAATCATAGATCTTTTACGGACTTTTGCAGAAGACGTTTGACTAGAAATACTTTCTAAACTACCTCAACCGAAAATGAATTACAAGATGACGATTTAGTCTTTTTCGCAAATAAAACTAGTCTTTTATAATATTACTAATACATAGCATTTTAATTTGGATATAAATGTTAATACTCTGTGTAATAATATAATTTTCTAATAACAATAGTAGAAATATATTTTAGTGTTAGAATAAATAACAATCTAAATTCAACATCAGATGTTAAATAAGAGAAAGCCAATTATATATATATAAAATCAGTTTAAAATAAAATTTTATGGAAAGCAACTGATCCAAAAATAAATTCGTAAGGATTTAGATTCAAATGAGACAATATCATACTAATTAAAAAGTTAGACATCTGGTGCACGAACATCTGTTTGATCGCTAGTATGAACATTTGGTTTGACTCTAGTAGAGTGTTTGATCCAAGAGAGCACCTAGTTCGTCACCAACAAATTGGTGCTAGAGCCAAATTTTTGTGGTTCTTGATTTCAAAGAAGAATTATTAGGAAAAATAAACAATTTAAGTCTCACAGTTGATATTAGATCACAATCGAAGTCTACTTAGTATATATGAGACCGTTTCGTTAACAACTAACCCAAGAAAAAATCTGTAAGTGATTGGGCAATACTAAGCGAAAATTTGGACATTTGATAATGGACATCTGGATCTAATAGAGTGTCTAACACCCACCCCCCCCCCCCCCCCCCCCACGACTATCTAGTCTAGCTCTAGTAGAACGTCTGGTCCATGAGAGAATTTAGTTCGTTATAACATTAATATCAGAGCCAAGATTATGTGGTGCTTGCTTTGAGAGGATGCTTGTTAGGATAAATAATCAATCCAAGTTCTGGTCCAACTTCTTGTCCAACTTCACTGAGTATGAGGATATTTAGGAACAACCGACCCAAATACAAATCCGTAAGGATCTAGGCCTAAAACTGACAATATCTTACCAAGCGAAAGGTTGGACATCTTGTGACATAAATCTATATATCTCTAGAAGAGCATCTAGTTCACAGAAAATAGCATATGATACAACGTCTGACCCCTGAAAGCATATGGTCCATCACAACTAATTTGTATCAGAGCCAAGGTTGCATGGTATTTTGTTGAAAAGAAGGATTGTTAGGATAAATAAGTAAACAAAGTCCTACATCGGGTATTAGATCAGAGAAAGTCTAATATACAGTATATATATAGTTCAACTCCACTTAGAACTAAGCTTTTTGGAGAGCAACTGATCCTAAATAAATGTGTAAGGATTTACGTCTTAATCAAACAATATCATAATAAGCGAGGGGTTAGACATCTGGTGACAGAGATCTGGATTAAGTAGAACGTTTGATCTCCAAAACAGACATTTGGTCGGGCTAATAAGGCGTCTAGCTAAGGAGGCATTTGGCATGTCACAACATAACTATAAAACTTGAACGCTAAAATATAAACCATACATGTTAAATCTTTATTAAAGATTAGTGAATTCAAACTTTTGTAACTAAACAATATTTTTAATACTAAATCCTAAAATTTTTTTTTTAGTTAGAAAGCGGTTATACAAAATAAATAATTCTCTTCGAATTCTAGTTAAATAATGGTACAACATAACATGAAGATTCATTTATGCGTGAATGATACTGGTCTTGTAGAATACAAGACATTATCATGTTTTTGTTTATGAAGGCACTTAATTGGAACTATCGAGAGATTATGAATGACCTCATAGTCCAAAGTCTAAAAGAGATGTATCAGAAACATCGTCTAAGAGTTATATTCCTTTTTCAGAGAAAAAAATAAGAAATCTTTGCTGCAGACAAAGTGATCTAGGATTTGATCAGTTGTTACGTTAATGTCACTTGGCCAAAGCGAAAGTTTAGTTCTGTATTTATGGATGATTTCCAGTTTAATGTTCTCTTTCTCGAATGACTGATGTTGAGGCAGTCATTGATAAAATAAGGGTATGTATGACTTTTTTATGGGGATCCTTTCTTAGAGCGAAGAGACGTATGATAACGTGTCGTATGCGTAAAAATCATCTTTTTGGTGGATGGCTATTGGAATTTTACCTCACAATTGATGGCTTTCGAAAGCCACATCTGGAAATATCCAAATAATGGGAACAAAGAACCAAAGCAGATGAGAGTCTTCTTTATATATTTGGAGCTAGATACACCTATTTGGACAATAGAGAGTATCTTATGGCATTCTATGTATCAAAACTTTGGAACAGGACTACAAAGATTTGATCACCATAATTTTGGAACCACAAGTATGTCCAAACTTCTTGACATAGGTGAAAGAGATTATGACGTTACAAAGAAGATTTAACTTTTTAAGCTTTTCTGCATTCTTCGAGATCAGAATACAACTATTAATTCTCTAGCTAGAAGTGCAAGATCTTAATACAAACAACTTTTTATGTTGATTATTTAATCCCGATTTATTTTTTTTACCACTTTTTGTTTGAATAATAAAATTACCGTGTGATATCAGAAAGAAATCCTAAAAGCTAAATCTAAATCTTAACCTTTAACTGTTAAATCTTAATTAATATTAGTGAACATATATTTGATTAATTTAAAATGTTCTCAAGTTCGTTTTATTATGTTAATTAACTTAAAATTTTGTAAATTATATTTGAACATTCACATAGTTCTATATTGTTTTATATGTTAATATAAATTTTCATGTGTTTGCCTTGTAGAAACAATATTGTTCATAGCTATGTTCGATTTAGCAATCTTCACATTTAATTAGCCTATAAATAGACACGTTACTATAATGGTACTCTACTATAATTACATTATCTGTAAATATATTAAACTTTCGTATAAGGTACTGAAATAAATTTAAAAGTGAATCAAGAAAAGAAGAAACAATTATAATTGATTATAATATTTTACTATTGTAGAAGCTATTCACAAATAAATAGAGTTATATTTTAAAAAAAAACTGAAGTAACTGATAAACGTAGAACAAATTACATTTCTTAAGACAATAGGGCTAAGTTCAAAACATAATAAGTTAATAGGGCTTAAAACAAAAATTTATAAATGTTATTAAAGAAATGCTCTATACTTTTACTTGGTATTATTGTTACACTTCATTTTGGTTGTACTAGTAACTTGGTTCAACATGTTGGGAATCCATTTAAGATACTTTTTTCCTATCAATATTGTAAAACACATTATCGATCATCTGAACTATTAAAACATGAATACATTTAGTATTTTGTCCTGAGTTTTACTCAATAATTACACGTGATTGCCACTAGCATAATACACTTTAGTTTTGTCTAATTAATAAACCAGCAATTTAAGATTGTCGGGTCTTACTCGAAACAAAAACCCAATTACTAAACACCGTCGTATCATGACTGAATATATAATATTATCATTTACACTCCCATTTGAAACATGCCACCTCGGCGAAACCCACTAAATATATAGTTCAACATATATTCATTGATACAAACACTATTTCTAATCTAACGATCACCTATAATTATTTTGACCGGTTCATGATTGCAAATTAAATCTGCAAAACCAGTCGTAGACCGAAGCATAAGACAACTTTAATGATTAAAAACAAACTATAATGTGATATAAAATACACGAACTCTAAAGCAAATCACTGACTTTTTGTACTCATTTTAGGATTTATATAGTTTAGTATTTTTGATCCTACAAATTGATTGTGTTATAGATTTCGTGATTATAAATATGTTTCTCAATTGTTTATTTAAAGATTCAGAGACCAAAATGTCCAAGTTCGAATATTGTAGATCACCGGTTCTGAATAAAAAAAAAACGTAAATACAACTATGATTTTGTATTTAATGCAGAAAGTTTTAGTAAAGCATAATAAATTTGCTTTAAGAAAAATGTATATTGTGGTTCCTTTGACATACTAATTTAGAAGATTTATACACAAATATAATATATTGATGATCCGTGTAGACGTGTTACATAAAATGTTGTACAAAAAGGACATGTTGTATAAAACATATATGAAATAACATATATATGTAATATGATAAATATTATATATCTATAATATAAAATGTACGTAAGCTATTTATTTATATTTAAAAAAATTATATCCTTTAAAGAAAAAAGCAACTCACTTGCCGATGATAAACACACAACAGTAATAGAAAGACGACTTCCTTATCAATTGAGAATCCCACAGACTATATGGAAGCATATCTCTGATTCACTCACACATGTTTGATCAAGTAGCAGTTGTATATGCAGCTCTACCAACACAAAAGCTGAGACGATAACTATTTTTCTTTGAGATGAACCAAATATGATTCGATAAAGCTTCATCTTAGTCCTTCAAGTAGCAATTGTATATATGCAGCTCTATATTGAATCACTGGATATTATTTCTTTTAAGTGTTTCTGAACTAGTTTAATATATATAGCTTTTCACAGTTCTATATTAATTCCGGCCAATATAACTTATGATAGATTTTACATATGTATAGTTTACTCTATATATCATCCCCTTTTTATAAGTTAATAGATCTTACATATGTATAGTTTACTCTATATATCATCCCCTTTTTATAAGTTAATTTTGGCCATGTTATACAATATCGATTACTTTATAACTACAACAAACATACACAAACACGTAAATAAACCTGTCTATATTCTGACCGATCTGATTTCGTTTCGGAATCCTATTGCAATTGTCAGAATACATGAAACACCATTTTTTACTTTCCTCTATATAATTTTATCTAGAGAATACTCCTTTTAAAGATTTTACAGCCATTAAAGCGTCAGGTAACATATTTTAGTACGTTGCACATCATAATTTCAGAATATGAATATATTTACATGTTTGTGTATGTGTATGTGTGTGTATCAAACACATGCATATTTTTCTAATTGTCTTAATCACTTTTATATCCCAACGAAGGAAAGAAAAGTTTACAACCTCGCTCTTCAATCTTGATTTTTAAGAATCAAATCATCTATAAAGACGAAAACAAACGTGATTTACGAAAGAAGTTTTTATTGACTTTGCCAGATATAAGCTTTTCTTGATAGTGGTAGAGTTGTTGTTTTGATAGGTAATTGGCTGATCGCTATAACTATGATTTCAAACTTGTGAATATGTTATAAAGAAAATTAAAAGAACTAAAAGAAAATTAAAGAAAAAAGTTGAAAAAGAAAGTACTTTTCTCTCTTTTGCTTTAGGGAAAGAGCCAAACAACTTGCAATGACCACTTTGAGTTTCGTGTTTCATTTCATCTAAGTATATATCCAAGATATCACCATAATATAGTTTTCTAAGCATGTTTTCAGTGGTAGATGTTTTGGAAAGTGAGCCTTGCACAAAGACTATAAAATTAATATGATGCCTATACAAAAAAATCAGGATTTTAAGTGAGTAACAATGAATGAGATTGTAACCTTCAGATGTATTCATGAGTCATGTCATGCAAAATAATTAAAAGGCTATAGAAGATCCAAACCGTACGAAACTGTAGATACTAATCAAAGAACGATACGAGAATATTGTATAATTTATGTTCTTTTACGTTAGCCAAAAACAAGATATAAAAGAAAATTAAAAATCATATGAACAAATTTATATTGTCCATATGATCATGATTATTGTCACTTACCAAAAAAAATATTTATGAAAGTTCATCAAATTGTTTTACGAAGGTACAGTATTATTGCGTCCATGCATCTGTTTTTTTTTTACTAAAACATCTAATCTATTAAAAGAGGAGTACAAAATTAGATTATCCCTTAGTTTTCCACTATATTTACAATGACATGCCACTGAAGTTATTAATTAACCTACCTTTTAGGATTTTTGTCTTTTTTCTTCAATTAATGTATTTCCAAAATCAAATTCTAACTAAAAAATCATGGCAACAATAATTAATAAACCTAACTTTTAATATTCTTTGTCTTTTCCTTTTTATTATACATATGTGTGTTTGAAAATAATTAATTTCATATATACATTTCGTAATTACATACATTATACGGTAATTATTTTACTAATTCCACATATACATAATAAATAGTATACAACAATTTTATTATATATAGTCATAAAATTGTGATCCATAAAAACAGTTTATACAACAATTTTATTATATATAATCATAAAATTTTGATCCATAAAAAATAAAAATACATTTGTGTGACTTTACACGTCATATTCTAAATAAATAGATGATATAATTTAGGATTTACATGATAAAATAAAACTACTCAATACAAACTATAAAACTATTATGTTTAGAAATGTCATATTAAAAAAAAATTAAACGGGTAAATTTTAAAATATATATTATCACTTATACAAATAAATATTCATTTATAAAAAACTAACACCCGCGCGGGTGCGCGGATCAAGCTCTAGTTAGTTTTATTGACAAAGCCCATGATATTCTTCTTATTGACAATATCCAATTGTTTCAAGAAAAGAGAAAATAAAAATCCCCCAAAAATATCATTACATATCAAGCATTTAATCAGCAAAAAAAAAAGAAGAGAAATACGAAGAAGCACACAATCAGATTAGTGTTTAGCTGAACTCAATCATTTTTTTCTGCTGATTCAAGTTCTTATAAAACTTCTTTATGAAATCATCAGCCGCTTGGTCCACGTGTCCGTTAGCCACGTCACCATTTTCCGGTGTTAACGGAAACGGTGAGTCCGTTACTCTCAACGGCCTCACCAAAGGAGTCCGACCAAACCCTGGAAAGTAAGGAGACAAAGCCGCCGACAAATATGCGGGAGTAACGTTTCCTTTGTCACCAACGCCGTTAATAAGCTCAAGAACTGCTCTAGCTGCGGCAGCGTCGTCGTCTAGCGTCTGAGGCGTTTGACCACACGCGAAGAGATTATTGTGGCTCTTTTTCTTCATGAAACCAATATTGGGAAAGGGGAAAGAGTAGTTTGGAGTATTGCTGCAGCTAAACTCGTATTCTTGTCGTTGAGGTGCGTTTGCGGCGGCCGACGAGGAAGTGTCGGCGGCTGGGACACGGCGACGGTGGTGGAACATGAGGTTCTTGCCGCGTTTTAGAGTGGCGTTGAAGTCAGCGATGAGTTTGTGTTTTGAGACGCCTTTACGGATCATGTACAAGAGAAAACGTACGATGTTCCATAGCTTCTTGCTTATTGGTTCGTTTTGATCCATTAGATCTTTAGAGGGTTTTTAGTGAGAGAAAGAAAGAGAGAGGATATTGTAATATAGGTTTTTGAGATTTGATTACTTATGAACTAAGGAGAAGAAATGTGAAGGTTTTATAAAGGAAGAAATAGAGGTGCTAAAACGTGCAAGATATTATATAAAGATTATAAAGACAAAGCAAAAGCTTATTGGAGCATAATTATTGAATCCATGTCACTTTAAAAGAAAAAACTTTGTTAATATGGATTAATTATATTTTATATTACAAGTTTCCTTAACTAGGATGTATGTTTGTTATAGCCTCTGATTATATTTTGAAATGATCAAGAACGAAATCAGAGGTCTTTCCATAATTTCTTTATCATTTTGCATTGGATTTGTCTTAACTTATCGTAATCTGCTTTGTTATCAGTTGGGAACCAAACCCTGTCGAGGCTAATCATGTAGCCTCAGTTAGAGAACAGTTGTTTACTTGCATACTCTACTTTCTTGTTGGAGCCTTAACTTTTTTCGCGTTGTTTTAGTTCTTGTTGGAACCTCTTTGACCTTCACTGAAATACTGAAGCTTATGATTTTTCGTGTTGTTTTAAAAATTTTAAACGCATTCTACATTTGTATTATTTGTATTAATGTATATTAAATTCTCTTTAATAGTATATAGGCATTGTTTAAGTTTTTTTGTCAATTAATTTGGTAAAACTTCATAGTACTCCCTAAATTGGTTCACTAGCTACTATAAAATCGCTATTCCCTAGAAAAATCGAGACAAAAAAGTTTCAAAACCTCTTTGACATTCATCATATGTTAGTGAATGATGCAACTATGCATTAAAATAGAATTTTCATTTTTTTAATTTTTCTCAAAATCTGGGTTAACCACCCCCTACGAAAATATTTAACTTTTCGGTAAATGCTCTATATACTGAAACCCATGATCTTTAATGTTGTTTTAAAATTTTTGAACACATTCTACATTTGTATTAATGCATAATAAACTCTCTTTAATGGTACATGGGCATCGTTTAAAATTTTTGTCAATTAATTTAGTAAAACTTCATAATACTCCCTACATTGATTGACTAACCACTATAAAATCGCTATTTTCTAGAAAAACGGAGACAACAAAGGTCTGAAACCTCTTTGACCTTCATCATATGTTAGAGAATGATGAAACTATACATAAAAATAGAATTTTCATTTTTTTGAATTTTTTTCAAAATCTATGGGTTAACTAACCTCTACGAAAATATTTATTTTTTTGGTAAATACTCTATATACTGAAGCCTATAATTTTTATTGCAGTTTTAAAAATTTTAAAGACATTCTACATTTGTATTAATGTATAAACTCTCTTTAATGGTACATGGGCATCGTTTTAATTTTTTGTCAATTAATTTAGTAAAACTTCATAATACTCCATAAATTGGTTGAATAACCACTATAAAACCGCTATTCCCTAGAAAAACAGAGACAACAAAGGTTCCAAACGTCTTTGACCTTCATGATATGTTAGTTAAGGATGCAACTATGCATTAAAATAGAATTTTCATTTTTTTGAATTTTTCTTAAAATCTATGGGTTAACCCCTACGAAAATATTTAATTTTTCGGTAAATGCTCTATATACTGAAGCCTATGATTTTTAGTGTAGTTTTAAAATTTTTAAACATATTCTACATTTTTATTAATGTATATTAAACTCTTTTTAATGGTACATGAGCGTCGTTTAAATGTTTTGTCGATTAATTTAGTAAAAATTCATAATAGTCCCTAAATTAGTTGACCAACCACTATAAAATCGCTATTCTCTAGAAAAACGAAGACAACAAAGGTTCCAAACCTCTTTGACCTTCATCATATGTTAGTGAAAGATGTAACTATGCATTAAAATATAATTTTCATTTTTTTTGAATTTTTCTCAAAATCTATGGGTTAACCCCCTACGAAAATATTTAATTTTTCGGTAAAAGCTCTATATACTGAAGCCTATGATCTTTAGTGTTGTTTTAAATTTCTAAACACATTATACATTTGTATTAATGTATATTAAACTCTCTTTAATGGTACATGGGCATAGTTTAAACTTTTTGTCAATTAATTTAAAAAAATTCATAATACTCCCTAAATTGGTTTGACTAACCACTGTAAAATCAATATTCCCTAGAAAAACGAAGACAACAAAGGTTCCAATCCTATTTGGCCTTCACCATATAATAGTGAAGGATGTAACTATAGTGAAGGATGTAACTATGCATTAAAATAGAATTTTCGTTTTTAAAATTTTTTCTCAAAATCTATTGGTTAACCCCCTACGAAAATATTTATTTTTTCGGTAAAAGCTCTATATACTGCAGCCTATGATTTTTCGTGTTGTTTTACAATTTTTGAACACATTCTACATTTGTACTAATGTATATTAAACTCTTTTTAATGGTACATGGGCATCGTTTAAATTTTTGTCAATTAATTTAGTAAAACTTCATAATACTCCCTAAATTGGTTGACTAACTACTATAAAATCGTTATTCTTTAGAAAAACGGAGATGACAAAGGTTCCAAACCTCTTTGACGTTCATCATATGTTAGTGAAGGATGTAACTATGCATTAAAATATAATTTTCATTTTTTGAAATTTTCTCAAAATCTATGGGTTAACCCCTACGAAAATATTTATTTTTTTGGTAAATGCTTTATATACTGAAGCCTATGATTTTTATTGTAGTTTTAAAATTTTGAAACACATTCTACATTTGTATTAATGTATATTAAATTCTATTTAATGGTACATGAGCATCGTTTAAGTTTTTTGTCAATTAATTTAATAAAACTTCATAATACTCCCTAAATTGGTTGAATAACCACTATAAAACCGCTATCCCCTAGAAAAACGGAGACAACAAAGGTCTTTGACCTTCATAATATGTTAGTGAATGATACAACTACGCATTAAAATAGAATTCATTTTTTTAATTTTTTCTCAAAATCTATAGGTTTACCGCTACGAAAATATTTAATTTTTCGGTAAATGCTCTATGTACTGAAACCTATGATTTTTAGTGTAGTTTTAAAATTTTTAAACACATTCTATATTTTTATTAATATATATTAAACTCTCTTTAATGGTACATGGGCATCGTTTAAATTTTTTGTAAATTAATTTAGTAAAACTTCATAATACTCCTTAACTTTGTTGACTAACAACTATAAAATCGCTATTCCCTAGAAAAACGGAGACAACAAAGGTTTCAGACCTCTTTGAATTTCATCATATGTTAGTGAATGATGCAAGTATGCATTAAAATAGAATTTTCAATTTTTTATTTTTTCTCAAAATCTATGGGTTAACCCCTACGAAAATATTTAATTTTTCAGTAACAGTACTATGTACTGAAGCCGATGATTTTTATTGTAATTTAAAAAAATTTAAACACATTCTACATTTTTATTAATGTATATTAAACTCTCTTTAATGGTACATGGGCATCGTTTAAATTTGTTGTCAGTTAATTTACTAAAACTTTTTAATACTCCCTAAATTGGTTTAATAATTACTATAAAATCGCTATTTTCTAGAAAAACAGAAACGACAAAGGTTCCAAACCTCTTTGACGTTCATCATATGTTAGTGAAGGATGTAACTATGCATTAAAATACAATTTTCATTTTTTTTGAAATTTTCTCAAAATTTATGGGTTAACCCCTACGAAAATATTTAATTTTTCGGTAAATGCTCTATATAATGAAACCTATGATTTTTATTGTAGTTTTAAAATTTTGAAACACATTCTACATTTGTATTAATATTTATTAAACTCTCTTTAATGGTACATGATCATCGTTTAAATGTTTTGTCAATTAATTTAGTAAAATTTCATAATACTCTCTAAATTAGTTGACTAACAACTATAAAATCGCTATCCTCTAGAAAAACGGGGACAAGAAAGGTTCCTAACCTCTTTGACATTCATCATATTTTAGAGAAGGATATAACTAAGCATTAAAATATAATTTTAATTTTTTTGAATTTTTTTCAAAATCTATGGGTTATAACCACTATGAAAATATTTAATTTTTCGGTAAATGCTCTATATACTGAAGCCTATGATCTTTAGTGTTGTTTTAAAAATTCTAAACACATGCTACTTTTGTATTAATGTATATTAAATTCTCTTTATTGTTCATGGGCATAGTTTAATTTTTTTTTGTCAATTAATTTAGTAAAACTTCATAATGCTCCTTAAATTGGTTGACTAACCAGTATAAAACCATTATTCTCTAGAAAAACAGAGACAACAAAGGTTCCTAACATCTTTGACATTCATCATATTTTAGAGAAGGATATAACTAAGCATTAAAATAGAATTTTAATTTTTTTGAATTTTTCTCAAAATCTATGGGTTAACCCCTATGAAAATATTTAATTTTTCGGTAAATGCTCTATATACTGAAGCCTATGATCTTTAGTGTTGTCTTAAAATTTCTAAACACATTCTACTTTTGTATTAATGTATATTAAACTCTCTTTATTTTTCAGTGGCATAGTTTAATTTTTTTTTGTTAATTAATTTCGTAAAACTTCATAATACTCCCTAAATTGCTTGACTAACCACTATAAAACCGTTATTCTCTAGAAAAACAGAGACAACAAAGGTTCCAACCCTCTTTGACCTTAATCATATGTTAGTAAAGGATATAATTATGCATTAAAATAGAATTTCCATTTTTTTTGAATTTTTCTCAAAATCTATGGGTTAACCCCCACTACAAAACTATTTAATTTTTCGGTAAATGCTCTATATACTGAAGCCTATGATTTTTAGTGTAGTTTTAAAATTTTTAAACACATTTTACATTTGCATTAATATATATTAATGGTACATGGGTGTCGTCTAAATTTTTTGTCAATTAATTTAGTAAAATTTCATAATACTCCCTACATTGGTTAACTAACAACTATAAAATCGCTATTCCTTAGAAAAACAGAGACAACAAAGGTTCCAAACCTCCTTGAATTTCATCATATGTTAGCGAAGGATGCAACAATGCATTAAAATAGAATTTTCATTTTTTTGAATTTTTCTCTAAATCTATGGGTTAACCCTACGAAAATATTAAATTTTTCGGTAAATGCTCTATATACTGAAGCCTATGATTTTTAATGTAGTTTTAAAATTTTTAAACACATTCTACATTTGTATTAATGTAGAATAAACTTTCTTTAATTGTACATGGGCATCATTTAAATTTTTTGTCAATTAATTTAGTAAAACTTCATAATACTCCCGAAATTGGTTGACTAACAACTATAAACCGCTATTCCATAAAAAAAGCGGAGACAACGAATGTTCCAAACGTCTTTGACCTTCATAATATGTTAGTAAAGGATGTAAGTATGCATTAAAATAGAATTTTCATTTTTTTTGAATTTTTCTCAAAATCAATGGGTTAACGCCCCTACGAAAATATTTATTTTTTCGTTAAATGCTCAATATACTGAAGCCTATGATTTTTAGTGTAGTTTTAAAAATTTTAAACAAATTCTACATTTGTATTAATGTATAATAAACTCGCTGTCAAAAAAAAAAAGTATAATAAACTCTCTTTAATGGTACATGGGCATCGTTTAAATTTTTTGTCAATTAATTTAGTAAAACTTGATAGTACTCTCTAAATTGGTTAACTAACCACTAAAAAATCGCTAATGCCTAGAAAAACGGAGACAACAAAGGTTTCAAACCTCTTTGACCTTCATCATATGTTAGTGAAAGATGGAACTATGAATTAAAATAAAATTTTCATTTTTTTGAATTTTTCTCAAAATCTATGGGTTAACCACTACGAAATCATTTAATTTTTCGGTAAATGTTCTATATACTGAAACTTATGATTTTTATTGTAGTTTTAAAATTTTGAAACACATTCTACATTTTTATTAATCTGTATTAAACTCTCTTTAATGGTACATGATCATCGTTTAAATGTTTTGTCAATTAATTTAGTAAAACTTCATAATACTCTCTAAATTAGTTGACTAACAACTATAAAATCGCTATCCTCTAGAAAAACGGGGACAAGAAAGGTTCCTAACCTCTTTGACATTCATCATATTTTAGAGAAGGATATAACTAAGCATTAAAATAGAATTTTAATTTTTTTGAATTTTTCTCAAAATCTATGGGTTAACCCTATGAAAATTATTAATTTTTCGGTAAATTCTCTATATACTGAAGCCTATGATCTTTAGTGTTGTTTTAAAAATTCTAAACACATGCTACTTTTGTATTAATGTATATTAAACTCTCTTTATTGTTCATGGGCATAGTTTAATTTTTTTTTGTCAATTAATTTAGTAAAACTTCATAATGCTCCTCAAATTGGTTGACTAACCACTATAAAACCGCTATTCTCTAGAAAAACGGAGATAACAAAGGTTCCTAACATCTTTGACATTCATCATATTTTAGAGAAGGATATAACTAAGCATTAAAATAGAATTTTAATTTTTTTGAATTTTTTTCAAAATCTATGGGTTAACCCCTATGAAAATATTTAATTTTTCGGTAAATGCTCTATATACTGAAGCCTATGTTCTTTAGTGTTGTTTTAAAATTTCTAAACACATTCTACTTTTGTATTAATGTTTATTAAACTCTTTTTATTGTTCAATGGCATAGTTTAATTTTTTTTTGTCAATTAATTTCGTAAAACTTCATAATACTCCCTAAATTGGTTGACTAACCACTATAAAACCGTTATTCTCTAGAAAAACAGAGACAACAAAGGTTCCAAACCTCTTTGACCTTCATCATATGTTAGTAAATGATATAATTATGCATTAAAATAGAATTTCAATTTTTTTGAATTTTTCTCAAAATCTATGGGTTAACCCCCACTACAAAACTATTTAATTTTTCGGTAAATACTCTATATACTGAAGCCTATGATTTTTAGTGTAGTTTTAAAATTTTTAAACACATTCTACATTTGCATAAATATATATTAAACTCTCTTTAATGGTACATGGGTGTCGTTTAAATTTTTTGTCAATTAATTTAGTAAAACTTCATAATACTCCATACATTGGTTAACTAACAACTATAAAATCGCTATTTCTTAGAAAAATAGAGACAACAAAGGTTCCAAACCTCCTTGAATTTCATCATATGTTAGTGAAGGATGCAACTATGCATTAAAATAGAATTTTCATTTTTTTGAATTTTTCTCTAAATCTATGGGTTAACCCTACGAAAATATTAAATTTTTCGGTAAATGCTCTATATACAGAAGCATATGATTTTTAATGTAATTTTAAAAATTTTAAACATATTCTACATTTGTATTAATGTAGAATAAACTTTCTTTAATTGTACATGGGCATCATTTAAATTTTTTGTCAATTAATTTAGTAAAACTTCATAATACTCCCTAAATTGGTTGACTAACAACTATAAACCGCTATTCCATAAAAAAAGCGGAGACAACGAATGTTCCAAACGTCTTTGACCTTCATCATATGTTAGTAAAGGATGTAAGTATGCATTAAAATAGAATTTTCATTTTTTTTGAATTTTTCTCAAAATCAATGGGTTAACGCCGCTACGGAAATATTTATTTTTTCGTTAAATGCTCAATATACTGAAGCCTATGATTCTTAGTGTAGTTTTAAAATTTTTAAACACATTCTACATTTGTATTAATGTATAATAAACTATCTTTAATGGTACATGGGCATCGTTTAAATTTTTTGTCAATTAATTTAGTAAAACTTCATAGTACTCCCTAAATTGGTTGACTAACCACTAAAAAATCTCTAATCCCTAGAAAAACGGAGACAACAAAGGTTTCAAACCTCTTTGACCTTCATCATATGTTAGTGAAAGATGGAACTATGAATTAAAATAAAATTTTCATTTTTTTTGAATTTTTCTCAAAATCTATGGGTTAACCGTTACGAAAACATTTAATTTTTCGGTAAATGCTCTATATACTGAAACTTATGATTTTTATTGTATTTTTAAAATTTTGAAACACATTCTACATTTGTATTAATATGTATTAAACTCTCTTTAATGGTACATGATCATCGTTTAAATATTTTGTCAATTAATTTAGTAAAACTTCATAATACTCTCTAAATTAGTTGACTAACAACTATAAAATCGCTATCCTCTAGAAAAACGGGGACAAGAAAGGTTCCTAACCTCTTTGACATTCATCATATTTTAGGAAGGATATAACTAAGCATTAAAATAGAATTTTAATTTTTTTGAATATTTTTCAAAATCTATGGGTTAACCCCTATGAAAATATTTAATTTTTCGGTAAATGCTCTATATACTGAAGCCTATGATCTTTAGTGTTGTTTTAAAAATTCTAAACACATGCTACTTTTGTATTAATGTATATTAAACTCTCTTTATTGTTCATGGGCATAGTTTAATTTTTTTTTTGTCAATTAATTTAGTAAAACTTCATAATGCTATCTAATTGGTTGACTAACCACTATAAAACCGCTATTCTCTAGAAAAACGGAGACAACAAAGGTTCCTAACCTCTTTGACATTCATCATATTTTAGAGAATGATATAACTAAGCATTAAAATAGAATTTTAATTTTTTTAAATTTTTCTCAAAATCTATGGGTTAACCCCTATGAAAATATCTAATTTTTCGGTAAATGCTCTATATACTGAAGCCTATGATCTTTAGTGTTGTTTTAAAATTTCTAAACACATTCTACTTTTGTATTAATGTATATTAAACTCTTTTTATTGTTCAATAGCATAGTTTATTTTTTTTTTTCAATTAATTTCGTAAAAGTTCATAATGCTCCCTAAATTGGTTGACTAACCACTATAAAACCTCTATTCTCTAGAAAAACAGAGACAACAAAGGTTCCAAACCTCTTTGACCTTCATCATATGTTAGTGAAGGATATAATTATGCATTAAAATAGAATTTTCATTTTTTTGAATTTTTCTCAAAATCTATGGGTTAACCCCCACTACAAAAATATTAAATTTTTCGGTAAATGCTCTATATACTGAAGCCTATGATTTTTAATGTAGTTTTAAAATTTTTAAACACATTCTACATTTGTATTAATGTAGAATAAACTTTCTTTAATTGTACATGGGCATCATTTAATTTTTTTTTTTCAATTAATTTAGTAAAACTTCATAATACTCCCTAAATTGGTTGACTAACAATCATACAACCGTTATTCCATAAAACAAAACGGAGACAAGAAGGTTCCAAACGTTTTTGACCTTCATCATATGTTAGTAAAGGATGCAACTATGTATTAAAAAAATAATTTTCATTTTTTTGTATTTTTCTCAAAATCTATGGGTTAACGCTGCTACGAAAAATATTTAATTTTCCAGTAAATACTCTATAAACTGAAGCCTATGATTTTTGGTGTTGTTTTAAAATTTTTAAACACATTCTACATTTGTATTAATGTATATTAAACTCTCTTTAATGGTACACGGGTGTCGTTTAATTGTTTTGTCAATTAATCTAGTAAAACTTCATAATACTCCCTAAATTGGTTGACTAACCACTATAAAACCGCTATTCCCTAGAAAAACGGAGACAACAAAGGTTCCAAACCTCTTTAAACTTCATCATATGTTAGTGAAGGATGTAACTATGCATTAAAATAGAATTTTCATTTTTTTGAATTTTTCTCAAAATCAATTGGTTAACGCCGCTACAAAAATATTTAATTTTTCGGTAAATGCTCTATATACTGAAGCCTATGATTTTTAGTGTAGTTTTAAAATTTTTAAACACATTCTACATTTTTATTAATGTACAATAAACTCTCTTTAATGGTACATGGGCATCTTTTAAATTTTTTGTCAATTAATTTAGTAAAACTTCATATTACTCTCTAAATTGGTTGACTAACCACTATAAAACCGCTATTCCATAGAAAAAAGGAGACAACGAAGGTTCCAAACGTCTTTGACCTTCCTCATATGTTAGTGAAGGATGCAACTATGCATTAAAAAGAATTTTCATTTTTTTGAATTTTTCTCAAAATCTATGGTTTAACCGCTACGAAAATATTTAATTTTTTTGATAAATACTCTATATACTGAAGCCTATGATTTTTAGTGTAGTTTTAAATTTTTTAAACAAATTCTACATTTGTATTAATGTGTATTAAACTCTCTTTAATAGTACATGGGTGTCGTTTAAATTTTTTGTCAATTAATTTATTAAAACTTCATAAACTCCCTAAATTGGTTAACTAACAACTATAAAATCGCTATCCTCTAGAAAAACGGGGACAAGAAAGGTTCCTAACCTCTGTGACATTCATCATATTTTAGAGAAGGATATAACTAAGCATTAAAATAGAATTTTAATTTTTTTGAATTTTTCTCAAAATGTATGGGTTAACCCCTTATGAAAATACTTAATTTTTCGGTACATGCTCTATATACTTAAGCTTATGATCTTTAGTGTTGTTTTGAAATTTCTAAACACATGCTCCTTTTGTATTAATGTATATTAAACTCTCTTTATTGTTCATGGGCGTAGTTTAATTTTTTTTTGTCAATTAATTTAGTAAAACTTCATAATACTCCCTAAAATGGTTGACTAAACACTATAAAACCGCTATTTTCTAGAAAAACAGAGACAACAAAGGTTCCAAACCTCTTTGACCTTCATTATATGTTAGTGAAGGATAGAATTATGCATTAAAATAGAATTTCCATTTTTTTGAATTTTTGTCGAAATCTATGGGTTAACCACCACTACAAAAATATTTAATTTTTCGGTAAATGCTCTATATACTGAAGCCTATGATTTTTAATGTAGTTTTAAATTTTTTAAACACATTCTACATTTGTATTAATGTAGAATAAACTCTCTTTAATGGTACATGGGCCTCATTTAAAGTTTTTTTGTCAATTAATTTAGTAAAACTTCATAATACTCCATAAATTGGTTGACTAACAACTATAAAACCGCTATTCCATAAAAAAATGGAGACAACGAAGGTTCCAAACGTCTTTGACCTTCATCATATGTTAGTGAAGGATGCAACTATGCATTAAAAAGAATTTTCAGTTTTCTGAATTTTTCTCAAAATCTATGGATTAACGCCGCTACGAAAATATTTAATTTTTTGGTAAATACTTTATAAACTGAAGCCTATGATTTTTAGTGTTGTTTTAAGGTTTTTAACACATTCTACATTTGTAATAATATATATTAAACTCTCTTTAATGGTACATGGGTGTCGTTTAAATTTTTTGTCAATTAATTTAGTAAAACTTCATAAGACTCGCGAAATTGGTTGACTAACAACTATAAAATCGCTATTCCCTAGAAAAACGGAGACAACAAAGGTTCCAAACCTCTTTGAACTTCATCATATTTTAGTGAAGGATGCAACTATGCATTAAAATAGAATTTCAATTTTTTTGATTTTTTCTCAAAATCTATGGATTAACCCCCCTTACAAAAATATTTAATTTTTGGTAAATGCTCTATATACTGAAGCCTATGATTTATATTGTAGTTTTAAAAATTTTAAACACATTCTATATTTGTATTAATGTATATTAAACTGTATTTAATGGTACACTAGCATCGTTTAAATTTATTGTAAATTAATTTAGTAAAACTTCATAATACTCCCTAAATTGGTTGACTAACTACTATAAAATCTCTATCTTCTAGAAAAACGGAGACAACAAAGGTTCCAAACGTCTTTGACCTTCATAATATGTTAGTGAAGGATGCAACTATGCATTGAAATAGAATTTTCATTTTTTTGAATTTTTTTCAAAAAATCTATGGGTTAACCGCTACGAAAATATTTAATTTTTCGGTAAATACTCTATAAACTGAAGCCTATGATTTTTAGTGTAGTTTTAAGATTTTTAAACACATTATACATTTGTATTAATATATATTAAACTCTCTTTATTGGTACAAGGGTCGTTTACATTTTTTGTCAATTAATTTAGTAAAACTTCATAATACTCCCTAAATTGGTTGACTAACAACTATAAAACCGCTATTCCATAAAAAAATGGAGACAACGAAGGTTCCAAACGTCTTTGACCTTCATCATATGTTAGTGAAGGATGCAACTATGCATTAAAAAGAATTTTCAGTTTTTTGAATTTTTCTCAAAATCTATCGGATAACCACCCCTAAGAAAATATTTAATTTTTTGGTAAATTCTCGATATACTGAAGCCAATGAATTATAGCGTAGTTTTAAAAATTTTAAACATATTCTACATTTGTATTAATGTATATTAAACTCTATTTAATGGTAAATGGCATCGTTTAAATTTTTTGTCAATTAATTTAGTAAAGCTTCATAATACTCCCTAAATTGGTTGACTAACAACTATAAAATCGCTATTCCCTAGCAAAACGGAGACAAGAGAGGTTCCAAACCTCTTTGACCTTCATCATATGTTAGAGAAAGATATAACTACGCATTAAAAGAGAATTTTAATTTTTTTGAATTTTTCTCAAAATCTATGGGTTAACCCCTATGAAAATATTTAATTTTTCGGTAAATGCTCTATATAATGAAGCCTATGATTTATAGCGTAGTTTTAAAAATTTTAAACACATTCTACATTTGTATTAATGTATAATACTCCCTAAATTGGTTGACTAAACTTGTTAAAATTTGCATTAAACTATATTTAATGGTAAATGGATATCGTTTAAATTTTTTGTCAATTAATTTAGTAAAACTTCATAATACTCCCTAAATTGGTTGACTAACAATTATAAAATCGTTATTCTCTAGCAAAACGGAGACAAGAAAGGTTCCAAACCTCTTTGACCTTCATCATATATTAGAGAAGGATATAACTACGCATTAAAAGAGAATTTTAATTTTTTTGAATTTTTCTCAAAATCTATGGATTAACCCCTATGAAAATATATAATTTTTCGGTAAATGCTCTATATACTGAAGCCTATGATTTATAGCGTTGTTTTAAAAAATTTAAACACATTCTATATTTGTATTAATGTATATTAAACTCTATTTAATGGTAAATGGGCATCGTTTAAAATTTTTTGTCAATTAATTTAGTAAAACTTCATAATACTCCCTAAATTGGTTGACTAACAACTATAAAATCGCTATTCCCTAGCAAAATGGAGACAAGAAAGGTTCCAAACCTCTTTGATCTTCATCATATGTTAGAGAAGGATATAACGTCGCATTAAAAGAGAATTTTAATTTTTTTGAATTTTTCTCAAAATTTATGGGTTAACCCCTATGAAAATATTTATTTTTTCAGTAAATGCTCTATATACTGAAGCCTATGATCTTTAGTGTTGTTTTAAAATTTTTAAACACATTTTACGTTTGTATTAATGTATATTAAACTCACTTTATTGTTCATGAGCATAGTTTAAATTTTTTGTCAATTAATTTAGTAAAACTTCATAATACTCCCTAAATTGGTTGACTAACCACTATAAAATTGTTGTAAAAAAAAAAAAAAAACCACTATAAAATTGATATTCCCTAGAAAAACTGAGACAACAAAGGTTTCAAACCTCTTTGACCTTCATCATATGTTAGTGAAGGATGTAACAATGAATTAAAATAGAATTTTCATTTTTTGAATTTTTCTCAAAATCTATGGGTTAAACCCTACGAAAATATTTAATTTTTTGGGAACTATTCTATGTACTGAAGCCTATGATTTTTATTCTAATTTTAAAACTTTTAAACACATTCTACATTTGTATTAATGTATATTAAACTCTCTTTTATGGTACATGGGCATCGTTTAAATGTTTTGTCAATTAATTTGGTAAAACTTCATAATACTCCCCAAATTGGTTGACTACACAACAAATTGTTATTCTCTAGAAAACGGAGACAACAAAGATTCCAAACCTCTTTGACCCTCATCATATGTTAGTGAAGGATGCTACTATGCATTAAAATATAATTTTCTTTTTTTTTGAATTTTTCTCAAAATCTATGGGTTAACTCCTACGAAAATATTTAATTTTTCGGTAAATGCTCTATATACTGAAGCCTATTATTTTTAGTGTAGTTTTAAAAATTTAAACACAGTCTACATTTAAATTAATGTATATTAAACTCTCTTTAATGGTACATGGTCATCGTTTAAATGTTTTGTCAATTAATTTAGTAAAACTTCATAATACTCCCTAAATTAGTTGACTAGCCACTATAAAATCGTTATTCTATAGAAAAACAGACACAACAAAGGTTCCGAACCTCTTTGACCTTCATCATATGTTAGTGAAGGATGTAACAATGTATCAAAATAGAATTTTCATTTTTATTTGAATTTTTCTCAAAATTTATGGGTTTAACACCCCTACGAAAATATTTAATTTTTCTGTAAATGCTCTATATACTGAAGCCTATGATCTTCGGTGTTGTTTTAAAATTTCTAAACACATTCTACTTTTGTATTAATGTATGTAAAACTCTATTTAATTTTTAATGGCCATAGTTTAATTTTTTTATCAATTAATTTAGTAAAATTTCATAATACTCCCTAAATTGGTTGACTAACCACTATAAAACTGTTATTCTCTAGAAAACGGAGACAACAAATGTTCAAACGTCTTTGACATTCATCATATGTTAGTGAAGGATACAACTATGCATTAAAATAGAATTTTCATTTTTTTTGAAGTTTTCTCAAAATCTATGGGTTAACTGCTACAAAATATTTAATTTTTCGGTAAATGCTTTATATACTGAAGCCTATGATCTTTAGTGTAGTTTTAAAATTTCTAAACACAATCTACATTTGTATTAATGTATAATAAACTCTCTTTTGTGGTAGATGGCCATAGTTTAAATGTTTTGTCAGTTAATTTAGTAAAACTTCATAATACTCCATAAATTGGTTGACTAACAACTATATAATCGCTATTCCCTAGAAAAACGGAGACAACAAAGGTTCCAAACCTCTTTGATCTTCATCATATGTTAGTGAAGGATGTAACTATGCATTAAAATAAAATTTTCATTTTTTTTTTTTCTCAAAATCAATGGATTAACCGCTACGAAAATATTTAATTTTTTGGTAAATGCTCTATATAATGAAACCTATGATTTTTATTGTAGTTTTAAAAATTTTAAACACATTCTACATTTGTATTAATGTATATTAAACTCTCTTTAGCATCGTTTAAATTTTTTATCAATTAATTTGGAAAAACTTCATAATACTCCATAAATTGTTTGACTAACCACTATAAAATCGTTATTCTCTAGAAAAACGGAGACAACAAAGGTTTCAAACCTCTTTGACCTTCATCATATGTTAGTGAATTATGCAACTATGCATTAAAATAGAATTTTTATTTTTTTTTATTTTTTCTCAAAATATATGGGTTAACCCCTACGAAAATATTTAATATTTTGGTAAATGCTCTATATACTGAAGTCTATGATTTTTCATGTTGTTTTAAAATTTTTAAAGATATTCTACATTTGTATTAATGTATATTAAACTCTCTTTAATGGTACGTGGACATCGTTTATTTTTTTTGACAATTAATTTAGTAAAACTTCATAATACTCCCTAAATTGGTTGACTAACCACTATAAAATCGCTATTCCCTAGGAAAATGGAGACAACAAAGGTTTCAAAACTCTTTGACCTTCATCATATGTTAGTGAAGGATGCAACTATGCATTAAAATAGAATTTTCATTTTTTTGAATTTTTTCTAAAAATCTATGGGTATCCCTACGAAAATATTTATTTTTTCAGTAAATTCTCTATATACTGAAGCCTATGATTTTTCATGTTGTTTTAAAATTTCTAAACACATTATAAATTTGTATTAATGTATATTAATTTCTTTTCATGGTACATGGGCATCGTTTAAATTTTTTGTCAATTAATTTAGTAAAACTTCATAATACTCTCCAAATTGGTTGACTACCACAACAAATTGATATTCTCTAGCAAAACGGAGACAACAAAGATTCCATACCTCGTTGACCTTCATCATATGTTAGTGAAGGATGCAATTATGCATTAAAATAGAATTTTTATGTTTTTGAATTTTTCTCAAAATCTATGGGTTAACCCCCTTCAAAATTATTTAATATTTTGGTAAATGCTCTATATACTGAAGCCTATGATTTTTCGTGTTGTGTTAAAAAATTTAAAGATATTATACATTTGTATTAATATATATTAAACTCTCTTTAATGGTACATGAGCATCGTTTAAAATTTTTGTCAATTAATTTAGTAAAACTTCATAATACTCCCTAAATTGGTTGATTAACCACTATAAAATTGTTATTCCCTAAGAAAATGGAGACAACAAAGGTTTCAAACTTCTTTGACCTTCATCACATGTTAGTGAAGGATGCAATTATGCATTAAAATAGAATTTTCATTTTTTTGAATTTTTTCTAAAAATCTATGGGTATCCCTACAAAAATATTTAATTTTTCAGCAAATTTTCTATATACTGAAGCCTATGATTTTTCGTATTGTTTTAAAATTTCTAAACACATTATATATTTGTATTAATGTATATTAAACTCTCTTTCATGGTACATGGGCATCGTTTAAATTTTTTGTCAAATAATTTAGTAAAACTTTATAATACTCCCCAAATTGGTTGACTACGACAACAAATTGCTATTCTCTAGAAAAAACGAAGAAAACAAAAATTCCAAACCTCTTTGACCTTCATCATATGTTAGTGAAGGATGCAACTATGCATTAAAATATATATATTTTTTAATTTTTATCAAAATCTATGGGTTAACCCCCTACGAAAATATTTAATTTTTCGGTAAATTCTCAATATACTGAAGCCAATGATCTTTAGTGTTGTTTTAAAAATTAAATTTTGTTCGTAAGGGTTAACACATAAATTTTGAAGAAAATTAAAAAAAATGAAAATTCTATTTTAATGCATAGTTACTTCCTTCACTAATATATGAAGAAGGCCAAAGATGATTGAAACCTTTGATGTCTCCATTTTTCTAGGGAAAAGCGGTTTTATAGTGGTAGTCAACCAATTTAGGGAGTATTATGAATTTTTTTGAATTAATTGACATTAAACTATGCCCATGTACCATTAAAGAGAGTTTAATATACATTAATACAAATGTAGAAAGTGTTTAGAAATTTTAAAACAACAGTGAAGATCATAGGCTTCATTATATAGAGTTTTTACCGAAAAATTAAATATTTTCGTAGGGGTTAACCCATAGATTTTGAGAAAATAAAAAAAAAATAGAAATTCTATTTTAATGCATAGTTTCATCTTTCACTAATATATGATGAAGTTCAAAGAGGCTTGGAACCTTTTTTGTCTCCATTTTTCTAGGGAATATCGATTTTATAGTGGCTAGTGAACCAATTTAGAGAGTATTATGAAGTTTTACTAAATTAAATGACCAAAATTTTAAACGATGCCCATGTACCATTAAAGAGAGTTTAAAATACATTAATACAAATATAGAATGTATTTAAACTTTTTAAAACAACACGAAAAATCATAGGTTTCAGTATATAGAGCATTTACAGAAAAATTAAATATTTTCGTGGGTAACCCATAGATTTTGAGAAAAATTCAAAAAAATAAAATTTCTATTTTAATGCATAGTTACATCCTTCAGTAACATATGATGAAGGTCAAAGAGGTTTGGGACCTTTGTTGTCTCCGTTTTTCTAGAGAATAGCGATTTTATAGTGGTTAGTCAACTAATTTAGGGAGTATTATGAAATTTTACTAGATTAATTGACAAAAAAATTAAACGACACCCATGTACTATTAAATAGAGTTTAATATACATTAATACAAATGTAGAATGTGTTTAAAAATTTTAAAACTACACTAAAAATCGTAGGCTTCAGTATATTGAGCATTTACCGAAAAAATAAATATTTTCGTAGGGGGTTAAACCCATAGATTTTGAGAAAAAATAGAAAAAATGAAAATTCTATTTTAATGCATAGTTACATCATTCACTAACATATGATGAAGGTCAAATAGGTTTGGAACATTTGTTGTCTCTGTTTTTCTAGGGAATAGCGATTTTATAGTGGTTACTCAAACAATTTAGGGAGTATTATAAAGAGAGTTTAATATATATTAATACGAATGTAGAATGTGTTTAAAAATTAAAAAAATACACTAAAAATCATAGGCTTCAGTATATAGAACATTTACCGAAAAATTAAATATTTTCATAAGAGGTTAACCCATAGATTTTGAGAAAAATTAAAAAAAAATAAAATTTTTATTTTAATGCATAGTTGCATCCTTCACTAACATATGATGAAAGTCAAAGAGGTTTGGAACCTTTGTTGTCTCCGTTTTTCTAGGGAATAGCGGTTTTATAGTGGTTAGTCAACCAATTTAGAGAGTATTATGAAGTTTTAATAAATTAATTGACAAAAAATTTAAACTATGCCCATGAACCATTAAAAAAAGTTTAATATACATTAATAAAAATATAGAATGTGTTTATAAATTTTAAAACAACACTAAAAATTATAGGTTTTAGTATATAGAGCATTTACCAAAAAATTAAATATTTTCGATGGTACATGAGCATTTTCAGTAAATGCTCATGTACCATTAATTGACAAAAAAATTAATTGATGTCCATGTACCATGAAAGAGAGTTTAATATACATTAATACAAATGTATAATGTGTTTAGAAATTTTAAAACAACACAAAAAATCATAGGCTTCAATATATAGAGATAGATTTTGAGAAAAATAAAAAAAAATGAAGTTGCATCATTTACTAACATATGATAAAGGTCAAAGAGGGTCCAACTAGAAATGTTACTCTACTTTCTTGTTGGAGCCTAAACATACGCGAGGTTTATCGGAACAGTTGTTTACTTGCATACTCTACTTTCTTGTTGGAGCCTTAACTTTTGTTTTCAGTGTGTACAATTTTCACAAAGTTAACCAAAATAAATCTTTTATTTTTAACACAAACCAGAATAAATCTCTTAACTGGTCATCTTTATTAACCAAACACAAAACACTTTCAACAACTAGGAAATACAAAGCATTTATTGTTTGAAAGGTGTTGGCCCTAAAATTCACTTAGGTCTATTTTCCGGAGATGCTCTCGTTTCCCTGTGGGATTCTTTGTATCGCTGGGTGAGATACGCTGAACATTTGATAGCTGGATATCTATTCATTAAACATAGTCACAGAACGTTTTAGATTCAATTTATTGGTCGAAAGTCTTAATATAACAATGTGAAGAGGTTGATGAAACCTTACTTGGGAAGATTGTTTTCGGACTGGCATGTAGGAAGACATTCTATTAGACAGTCGTGACTTGGACTCAAGAAGAATGGAATCTGCAATGAGATAAGATTAAACGCGTTCAACAAAATCTTTCATTGTTGAGACTGATAAAAACGACCCGGTGGCTAAAAGTTCTACCACAATAAACTCAAAAAGTGAACATGTGAACAAAAGTCAACATAAACTTGATACTTACGGAATATCGGTCCTGACCATTCGCAAGTACTCTATGCAATGTGGATCTGTATGTAAAAACAAAAACAACTTGAGAAAATTGTGAGCTAAAACCTTTACGATGCAACAAATTAGGAAAAAAAAAAGAATTGGCGAATAAAAATTTAATGAAAGAAACATATTAGGGAGGCTGAGCTTAAACAAAAGAAAGTTACTTAAAAAGGCCGTTGCTCCAACGCTCGAGCACGTCACCAAGATTCACGATATATGTTCTGTACAAAAAGGCGAATCCGGTAAAAACAACATTTTCTTATGGGAGCTAGTTAGGTATCTAAAATGGATAATGAACCTAAAACCAACAATTCTCATTAATTATACCCATCGATCGAAGGTACATATTCCCACTTCTGAGGCTTCATGTCTTTATCCTTACATATCTGCCATCAGATACCAGAAATTTTTGGTAACCTGGTCACATCAAAAATTGTATGACTAGTGACAACTGTGTAGTACCTGGAGCCCCATTACACCATCGGTTGCTAATAGAGTCATCATTCCATGATCAGTATGTGATCCACATCCATATATACCTCTAGAAGGATCAGACATCCCTAATTATAAGGCAACAAAAAGAAAGATGAAGATTACTGGTAGTGTGAGTACAAAGCGTGCGGCTAAGAAAAATATACATCACCTTCATAGTGAAGCAACCGCATATACGCAATAGGGTTTTCCAGCATCTCTGAAGTATCAAAGTAGTCCGCATCCAAGTCTAGCGCCAATGCCAATATTCTTGCAATAGCCTTACAAACCCTCCTGGTCACACGTATTGTAAGAGACATAATAAATTATAAATATTCATTGTAAACTGAGTTTAAGATATGTATCGATAAATTTAACATGGTCGTATTAGAGCTAAGAATTCTAGATCTTGCCTAAAAGTTATTTAATTATAGATCTAGGGCAGCACAAAAAAAGTCAAACAGGCTTCATACCCCATATATACAAATCTGGAAAAGGAACTTACAGTAATTCTAGGTGATAATTCTCCATGGTCGTCCGCCATCCAGGTAAAACATCTACCAAATATATCTAACGTATAAATTCAAAAAAGAAAAAAAAAAACATTTACAGACGAGTATATACTAGGATATAGCAAAAACTAACCAGAGTCAGGCCAAATGTTGGGTCTATAGAATGGCTTAGCTCCAAGGGAATCATCTTTAAGACCTTCTGTTCCCATGAAAAAGCTCTCTTTGTTGTAGTCTCCTAAAACCATAGATTACCACAAGATTGAGATATCTCAACAACTTTTTTTGATTAGACTAATTTATTACACGAACCATGGATTTGATTCTGCTCAAGGGCTGGTGAATAGCCTCGATGCGTTTCGTTTCTCAAGGCTTTCATTTTATCCTCCAAAGGAAGATCAAAGAATTTCTTGCTCTGCTCGAAAACCTCTTCCTTCAACTCCTCACTTATACCATGATTTATGACATAGAAAAATCCACAATCCATACATGCCTGGAAAATGAATCACCCCGATAACGAGTCACAAACTGTAATCATTTTTGTTAAAAAATAAACAAATAGAGAATAACCTGTTTAAGCGAAACAGCTGACTGATGAAGATCAAAGTTGGCGAGATCTAAGCATGTAAGCGGTAAAACTTTGTTCTCCATCTCTCGCATTCTTATTGATGACTCCTGGAGGATAACAAGGTCTATTAGGATTTCAATGATGCCATTCCCGTATTATATATCTCATCCGCAAACAATTGTGTCACATTCCACATTTTAAAACTTCAACTAACAATTATTAATTACTACTAATCCATATTGTAGTTTAATGGCTTAATTAATCACGTTCATGAGGTGTATGTAGATGTCCATCAATACAATAAATAAAAGGAGAATAAGATCAATGTTCAGGGTGTCGACATCGGACTATAAAATTAGCCAATAGAGAGCTTCCAAATGTCCATCTCAGCAATAAATGGGTCCCACTCAAAAATATATGTAATAACGAGTTTTGTTTCAATCTAAAGCCAAACATCTTGATCAAAAAAAAAGAAGCCAAACGCCAAAACCCAAGAGTGGGAGACGTCGATTGTGTAATGTAGTCCACCACCATCAAAGCTATTAAAAGCTTCAACTCATCCATACTCTTCATCTCTCCCCCGAATCTAAATCTCCTCTGGTAGCTTCCATGGATGAGAAACAGTCAGATTTCCAGATCCAAAGCTTTGAATAAATCTAGCACCAAAGCTCCAGCAATATCAACCAGCGCATCCATGTCTAAGAATCCAGCGAAATCACCACTAAAGCTCCAGCGCATCCATGTCTATCCGTTCTTCAAGAACATAGTTTAACGATTGAGTTCAACTGGTTCTGGTTCCATTCATGCAAAGAGTTTGAAGCGATCTCTATGGTAAGGTTTAGGTTTTGTTGTCGAATACAGTTAATTATTTAAATTATTTTGCTTTTTTTTTTGTTGTTGGTATGTTATTGGGATGCAGATAAATATCCAGAGTTATGGTAACCAAGCTGAGATCAAAGCGCGCAAAGGTTGTAAGAGAGACAAAGAGAAAGAGGCTTTAAAAAGGTTTGTTGTTATCTGATTATTTATGTTTTAGTTTTGTGTTTATGTTAGTTTAAAATTTAGCAATTTTTTAGAAACTTACTTCGGATGGGTGATCTCCTTTTTAAGTCAACTAAAATCAATGATAGAGAAATCAACAATAGTGTTGTTTAAATTTTATTCTGTATGGAAACCATCTGATTCAGCTCCATAGAGGATTACTGCATTTTATGTTGAGACGAGCTTACTGAAGCGAGTGCTAGGGTATTGCAACACATCGCTTCAGCTCCAGAGGATGGTAATAATCGTTTTGCCATTGTAGTTGTAAAGGTATAGTAATTTTACTTTTTGGTTTTGATTGCCAAATGGTCTTAGTTCTCAACTATAGTTCTCAACTACCGTTTATAATCTTTATCCTCATTTTTCAGCCATATATTACTTAAATTTTTTTTTCTGGTGAGCAGAAAATGTCATACAACAATTATCTTGGTGTTGACTCAGCGTGGAACTGCGAATCAGATTCTGAAAACCCGACATGTGCAGTCATGAAGCACACTGTGAGGCCTACCGGCTAGCTTTAATAGCAGATCCAGGTAGCACCTTTGGTGGTATTGTAGCCGCCAATGTCAAAGTAGGCTAGGTAATTGATTGATGAACATGGATCTACAACGATTTATTCTCTTATTCAGTTCATCTCACTAATAAAACTGAGCACATGCCATTTATTCAGGGATTCTTCGCAACAAAAAGAAAAGACATCTATTGTGTTACTGATCAAAATCTCACCATCTGTTTCACTCAGAATATTGTCCTCTCGGAGCTTCAATATAACCCAGTTGTGATCGAGAGAAACATGTTCAGGTTCCGCTCATTCCAAGAGTTTGAGGGGTGATTTGTATGGTAAGTTGGCTTTCCTGTGTTAACATGTGTTGTCCTGATTTGTATATTGTCCTGATTTGTATACAACTAAATTCTTTAACATGTGTTGCAGATATCATCGGCCCATGAAGGTCATCAATTGACAGTCTCTCAGCAAACACCCGGTCTTGAACGGAGGCAGCACTCCCACCTACAGCCAAAACAGTGAGTATATACGATTACATACTAGCACCAGCCATAACATGCATATGTCATTAACTGTCTCACAATTATAATTGGCAATTTCAGGTGACCTATGATTAACGTCTACCTTTGGGACCAGGCTTCTCATGAGTCCCACAACAGGTTCAATGAAAGTCTCGCCACTCTTGCTGTTGTATTAGTAACATCAGTTAACACTAAATGTTTTGGAGGTAAGACGTTTCCATGTTTTAGTCAATAACATCTTGATTAATCAATCATGAATCAGTTCAAGAACATCTTGATTAATTTGCATTATATTTATCAAAACAGTCTGAAGTCTTTTTAATTGTCCATTTTTGTTCAACTACGTCCAAGCATAGATAGATAAGATTAACAGAAAGCTCTTAGTTTCGATTCAGTTAGCTTTTAATACTCATGGTAACATGAGGTAGACAATAGCAAGCTACAATGGTCTTCTTGAGATTTAAATCTATGACATTATTATCGTGTTTTGATTATATCGGAATAGATGGTGAGTTGATTGTTTTTTCTGGAGTTGAAATGTACATTACAAAACCCCTCACCTTACACTTTCGCTTAGCATGTTGTTCACGTGTGCTTTCTCTTTGTAACAGGTACCGTGCTGAGATATCTATCTATGACAATGTCATTAAGGCAACTTTTGTGCTCCTTGGTAATACTGGTCCTGATCTAACATAGGCAGGCGTTAGAGCTTATTGACAATTACTTCGAGGTTACTCATATTCATCTTATATTTCACCTCCCAAACAATCTAAACTGACTTAATCATGTTTGATATTGCAGGCTAATGGGGACATTGGTGCTAACCATGAGATGCCAACTCCACAATGTCTTGTGGAAATCTCGAGCTCCAACCTTACAGTTAAGAGACATACCATAATTGTGACGAAGGTTGTTTGTCCTGCAGTTCTGCCACCATTTGTAGTAGCAGAAAGCCAACCAGACGCAATCGATGAAGAGAGCACATGCTCCTGGATTAATTCATTTATGTCATAGGGAGTAACTTTATCCAAACTATTTTTGAACTCTTTGTTCTTGCATATTTTTTATAAATAATGTATAATGACTTGTGAAGTTGAGGTACTCTCCTTCCTAAGCATATGTTGTGTTTTCGTTCTTTATAAGTTGGGTTTTAAATTTGAAATACATAAGAACTATATTCTGAACTTTACCTTTTTGACCATTGAATGATAAAATTAAAGAAAAATATAACAAAAATAAAATAAAAATTATGCTAATAAAATATTATATTATAATATAAATTTAGCTTTAACTAATATAAATTTAGAGTCCAGATTTGAGGGGTGAATTTTGGAGATGAGATTAATTTTTTAAATAAATAGATAAATATTTAGAATTAAAAATCAAAAATTTTAAAAATCATTTCGCCTTTCAAAAAGAAATTTTAAATTTGTAAATATTCAAATTAGAAAACATATAATTTAAGAACTATAAAAATATTTTTTTAATTTTTAATTTTTATTATTTATTTAAATAATTATTTATATTTATATATCTATAGAGCAAGGGAGGGAAAAAAGGTAAAACGATCTTTTTCCTGCTTAATTAAATTTATTTTGAACATTTCTTCTTCGGAACTCTAGGGGTGATTGGTAGTTGCTGTAGGTGCTGTCCACAGCCCTATTTATTTCTACAGCATCAAATTCAGAGCAATCAAGCTTTAAATGTTTTTTAAAAACCACAGCTCTTAAAACAACCTACAGCTGTACAAGTGCTCTGCAGAGCCAAATATCCAAAGCAATTTTTTAGTGCTTCAATAAAATTCTACAACAATAAAATCTAAAGCCACAGCAAAAAGTCTACAGATTTTTTTCTACAGCAAAATATTTAAAGCTACAGCCATTACCAATCGGACCCTCTGTTGGTGAAAAAAACTTAAAAAATATTTAAGAGAATTGTGCTTATAATTAATTTAACATTATTGTTTTTTTTTGTTTTACTAAAGTCAATACGGCAAAACCAAACATATTCAAAATGGTTTCAGTCTTAAAAACAAAATTCAGAGATTAATTTCAAATTGATGACGTGAACTTAGAATGATATTTATAAGTGTATTATTGGAAAAGAAATCTTCTATACATATGTTTGTAATAATTTTAATTTTTTATTCAAGCATGTATATAAACAAAATATTTCATCTATCTTAGAGTATCTCCAATAGGAATTCTAGACTTAGATTTCCCAAAATACATATATGTGTATAAATATATTAATATTTAATTATAGGTTCTCAAATTTACAAAAAACATAACTCAAAATATTTTTTCTGATCATTTGATTTGTATTTTCCGTAAAGTTAATAATTCTACAATTAAATATTAATATAATATATACATATAACATATACAGTGAAACCTTTATAAATTAATAATATTGGGACTACATGAAAACTATAATTTTTTTTATTAATTTATAAAGATATTAATTTATCGATATACTAATTGAACCAAAAACACAATTTGGGACTATAAAATTATATTGTCTTATAGAGATTTTTAGTGTATATTAATTTATAGAGTATTAATTTAAAGAGGTTATACTGTATATATTTTGAGAATTCCAAACTTAGAATCTTCACCGAAGGTGCTTTTTTATGCTACCATTATAATTCAAAATGAGTTCTTAAATTGAAAATGGTTCTACAATATCTTTATATATATATTATATATATATGTATATATATATATATATATATATGTCAGAGATTGTGGATACAAAGAGATGTTTATGTATTATCGACGCAGGTCGTGTGAGATTTTGGGAGCGCAAAGATGTTCGTACTAGCAATGGAGGATGAGACTGGGGTTGGGGGGTATATAGAGGTTCTTAGAACATGTTTATTGCAGGTGTCTTAGGTTGGAGTTTTTAACGTAATATAAGATACAATCTCTTAAATGTTAACTAAAAAGCTAAGAGACGCCTCTTAAATTAGAGATATAAGAGACGTCTCTTAGTTTATTTAGTTAAAAACTAAGAGACAGTATCTTATATTACGCTAAGAACATCAACCTAAGAGACATGCAATAAACATGCTCTTATATACTATTGACACATGATTAGATGATTATATATATATATATATATATATATATATATATATATATATATATATATATATCTTTACGAGGAGACTAGCTCTGTTTCCTCCTAAAACCATAAAACTAAATTTTTTCGCCGAGTTTTTCCACTAAAATTGCAAAGTTGAGCTTTTCGTCAAATCCACGAAAATCATGTTTTCCCAGCACAACTACAAAACAAGTTTTTTCGCCAAAACCATAAAATGAGTTATTTCACTAAAAAATCGATTTTTTTTTTGCCAAAATCGCAAAATTAAGTTTTTTTGCCAAAACCGCAAAAATGAGTATTCATGCCAAAACCTCAAAAATGAATATTTCCTTCAAACTGGAAAATTAAGTTTTCCCGGCAAAACGCATAAACATGTTTTCAGCCAAATACGCAAAATTTGAGTTTCCATCAAAATTGCAAAATTAAGTTTTTTGTCAAATCGACAAACATGAGTATTTTTTTCAAAATAACAAATTTGAGTTTTTCCGTCGCCCGCCAAGTCCATATAATCAAGTTTTCTTAAAAAACAGCAAAAACAAATTTTTCCACCGGAACTGCAAAACGAGTATTTCCACCAAAACCACAAAATTGAGTTTTTTTTTGCCAAAACTAAGGGTGTGTAATCCGGATTTCAATTCTTTAATTTTTTTATGTTTATTTGGTATTTCAGTTTGTAGAAAATATCTACCATATTCAAATCATATCTACTTTGGTTTTGTTCGGTTTATATAATGTCGTTTTTGGTTTATTCGATTTTATACAAAAAAAACATAAATATATTTGTCTTTTATAATATGTTTGTGAATTTTACTTTATATGATTAGATATCGGCTTGAATAAAACATGAATATATTTTGGTTTTTAAATAGACTATATTTTCTTTTTTTCTTTTACTATTTATAATAATTAGTAAACATATTAATTTAATTATGCCTTCTTTGTAGTTTATGATTATTGCCAAAAAGGTTGCATAATTCCTTTGTTCTATTATAGTGAAGAACATTGAGATTTAATGAAAGTAAGTTTGTGTTAAAAAAACATATTAACTTAATAATAATAATATTTTATAGAATAAAAATAAAAAAAATTAGTAATCCATAATATTATTAAATAACTAAATATTAGCAAACATATTTGCAACGAAAAGATAAAAAATATGTTTATTAATTTGATAAAATGAAAAATAACTCTTAACTTAAAATAAAATATTAAATTACTAAAATTAACATTTAACATATGAAAATCATATCAATAAAATGAATTATGCATATATTATTAATTATATTATATAACTTGCATATAATTATACTACTATATTTTAATTACTCGGTTTGATCAGTTTATATACCAAACTATATCCTTATACCGCGGTTTTTTTAAAAATAACATTTATTCGGTATATTCATTATTACCAAATTCAAACCACTTTCTCTGTTTTGGTTCGGTTCTGTTTTAACGAATTGAACACCCTAACAAAAACTGCAAATTTAAGTTTTCCTGCAAAACTGTAAAATGAGGTTTCCCACGAAAACCACAAAATTGAGTTCTTGCCAAACTTGCACAAGACTTTTCCCGTTAAAAGTGCAAATTTGAGTTCTCTCACCAAAACTTCAAAACCATGTTTTTCCTGCAAACCACAAAATAGATTTATTTCGTCAAAACTATAAAATTGAGTTTTTCGTCAGATTCACAAAAAAAAAAAAACCGCATAATTGAGGTTTTTTGTCAAAACTTAAAAAATTGTGTTTTTTTTGCCAAAAATGCAAAAACATATTTTCCCACCAAAACCACCAAACAGCAAAACAGGTTTTCATTTGATTCACATAACTGAATTTTATATACCAATTGCAAAATGTAGTTTTCACGGAAAAAAAATGTGTAATCCTGGATTTTCTGCAAAAGACATGGATTCTTTTTTAATGACTTTTAGATTGTTTAATACAGATGAATTTAATATTTTATTTGGATTTATGTATATATCGATTTGTCTAGTTTTAAAAAAAAAACTTATTTGGGAATATACAATAAGAAAGGGTATTCAAAAGAAAAGGAATACAAATAAGACACGAGACTTGTGGCCTAGTGGGAATAATAAAATTAAAAAGCTTATCTGTAAAAATAAGACACGAGACTAGTGAGATACTTAACTCAGGCGACTTGGTTGACGACAAGTCCACTGGACTTTTGAATAGTCTATATTGGTTGCGGAGGAGCAGCCGCCCACCATGAAAGTTTTAAGTTAGTGTAATTTTGTATAGATTTTTTTAATAATGCCCCTGTTTAGAATACAAATTTATAAAGATACTAGATAGTGTTTTGTATTATGCCCCATGGCCCCCATCCGCTACTGGTTTTGTATATTGTGTGGTCCACAACAATAAGTTAGAGAAATTTTGCATTTGCTGATTTGCTTCGTCTCATATATTCCACTTTCCTGCAACATTTGAGATGAACGAAAAGCTTTTAACCCAAAAAAAAAAAAAAAGAAGCATGAGATTGTTTTATTTATATTCTTTCAGTGCTGTCATGTTACTGAAAGCATATGGTTTTACCGGAGAAACTGATAGGATGGCATTGCTAGACCTCAAATCTCAAGTTTCTGAAGACAAACAAAATGTCTTGTCCTCGTGGAATAACTCATTCCCTCTCTGTAACTGGAAAGGGGTTACATGCGGTCTCAAACACAAGAGAGTTACCCGTTTGGACCTTGGAGGATGGCAGTTAGGGGGAGTGATATCACCATCTATTGGTAATCTTTCCTTTCTCATATCACTTGATCTCTCTGATAACTCGATTGGTGGAACCATCCCTCACCAGATGGGAAACTTGTTTAGACTTGAGTACTTAGATATGAGTCATAATTTTCTTGGAGGAGATATTCCAGTCGATCTATGTAACTGCTCGAGATTGTTGAGTCTTAGATTAACTTCAAATAGTCTTGGAGAAGGTGTTCCTTCAGAACTGGGATCATTGGCGAGGCTTGAAATTTTAAATCTTGGTCGAAACAACCTTACAGGAAAGCTCCCCCAATCTCTAGGAAACTTGACATCACTCACGCGAGTTATCTTTTCATCGAACAAAATAGGAGGAGGAGTTCCTGATGCTCTAGCTAGATTAACTCAGTTAGTGTCTCTTAGACTAGGAATGAACAAATTCTCGGGCGTTTTTCCTCCCTCCATCTACAATTTGTCCTCACTTGAGATCTTGAGCATTTTTCATAGTGGTTTCTCCGGTAGCCTAAAGCCTGATTTTGGTAATCTACTACCAAATCTTCGACGTATGCATATGGGACGTAATCATTTTACAGGACCAATCCCCACAACACTTTCCAATATCTCAAATCTTGAGAATTTTGGAATCGTGTTTAACAAAATGATGGGAAGTGTTCCTTCAAGTTTTGGAAAACTACAGAACTTGCAATACCTAGCACTTGCCAGTAATTCTTTGGGTAGTTACTCCTCCGGAGATCTTGAGTTTCTCAAGGCTTTGGCTAATTGTACCCAACTTCATACATTACTTGTTAATGGAAATAGGCTTGGAGGTGACTTCCCTACCTCTATTACGAACCTGTCCACCAACCTCTGGAAATTAGACCTTGGAATGAATTTAATCTCTGGAACCATTCCTTATGACATTGGGAATCTCATCAGCCTACAAAAACTTATGTTAGACGATAACTTGTTGACCGGACCACTGCCAAGTTCCATTGGAAAGCTTTCTAGATTGGTGGTATTAAACCTCACGTCAAATAGATTGTCCGGAGAGATACCTTCTTCAATAGGTAACATCACTCGGTTAGGAAAACTCTATTTTTCCAACAATAGTTTTGAAGGAACCATTCCTCCCAGTCTTGGTCAGTGCAGATTCATGTTGTATTTGCGGATTGGGTCTAATAAGTTGAATGGGACTATACCTCAGGAGATTATGCAAATTCAGTCCCTTGTTCACCTCGACTTGTCAGATAATTCCTTGACAGGCTCTCTGCCAAAGTATATTAAACCACTAGAGGGTCTTTGCATACTGTCTGTTGCGCATAATAAATTATCCGGGCAACTCCCTCAAGTCTTGGGCAATTTTCTCTCATTGGAGAATCTTTATCTACAAGGAAATTTTTTTGATGGTGATATTCCAAATATAAAAGGGTTGATGGGTGCTAAAAGACTTGATTTCTCAAACAATAATCTCTCTGGAAGTATACCAGGATATTTTGCAAACTTTTCTTCATTGGAGTATCTCAATCTATCCATTAACAATTTCCAGGGAATGGTGCCAACAGAAGGAAACCTTAAGAATGCTACTGTACTTTTAGTATTTGGAAACAAAGATCTATGTGGAGGCATCAAGGAACTGAAACTAAAGCCATGTATTATGCAAGTACAGGCAATGGATACAGGCCATTCCTCTCTTGTGAAGAAATTTTCCGTTGGCGTTAGCATTGGCATAGTTTTCCTCTTGATAGCTTATATTTCTCTATGTTGCTTAAGAAAAAGAAAGAGGAACCAGCAGCAGACTAATCATCCAACTTCTTCTTCTGCACTAGAGGTTTGTCATGAACAGATAAGTTACGCATATCTACAAAAGGCGACAGATGGCTTCTCTTCCAGCAATATGATTGGATCAGGCAGTTTTGGCACTGTGTTTAAGGCATTGCTCCCAACGGAGAACAAGGTTGTTGCAGTGAAAGTTCTAAACCTACAGAGACGTGGAGCTATGAAGAGCTTTGTTACAGAATGCGAATCTCTCAAGGACATAAGGCATCGTAATCTTGTGAAACTATTGACGGCTTGTTCGAGTACTGATTTTCAAGGAAATGATTTCAGAGCTCTTGTCTATGAGTTAATGCCAAATGGAAGCCTGGATATGTGGCTGCACCCAGAGGAAGTGGAAGAGATCCGTCGACCCTCAAGAGCCTTGACCCTATTTGAAAGGCTCAACATTGCTGTTGATGTAATTTCCGTTTTGGAATATCTTCATGTTTATTGCCATGAACCTATAGCTCATTGCGATCTCAAGCCGAGCAACGTCCTCCTAGACAAAGATCTGACTGGTCATGTTAGCGACTTTGGCATTGCTCGAATGCTCATGAAACTTGATCAAGGGTCTTTATTCAACCAACAAAGCTCGGTCGGCGTCAGAGGAACCATCGGCTATGCCGCACCAGGTAAATTATATCACACATCAGTATTGTTTCGGTGAAGAAAATCGTTTTTTAATAACAAAGTTTTTGATTGAATAAATTTTACATTCATTCGGAAAAAAATAATTGTTGTGAATTATGGTGCAGAATATGGAATGGGAGGACAACCATCAATATATGGTGATATGTATAGCTTTGGTGTTCTTCTTTTGGAAATGTTCACTGGAAAAAGACCAACAGATGAGTTATTTGGGGGAAACGTTACCCTAAACAGCTACATCAAGTTGGCGTTTCCAGAGAGGGTGTTGGACATTGCAGACAATTTGATTCTTAATAGCAGTCTCAGAGTTGGTTTCCCTCTTGGTGAGTGCTTGACACTGGTGTTGGAGGTGGGACTTAAGTGTTGTGAAGAAACACCGAAGAACCGTTTAGCAACGAGTGAAGCCAGAAAGGATTTAATCCTAATCAGAGAGAGATTCTTTAAACATTGATGTGTTTATTGTTTCCTCTGCAGACTTTGCAACCCACTTAAAAGAAGGAATCTGAGACCTATATAATATTGCCTTTCATAATTTGTGGTTTTTTACTCAGTTAAACATGATTATGCTTGCAGGATGCTATGTTATATGCAGACAATAGAATAAATGTTGTGTTACCAGCTTTATAATTGCCATTTCTTAAAGCTCTGATTGTGTATTGATGCTTTTCTTTCCCTAGGTGATCAAATTTGAGGGTTTTAAAAATCTGGATGATCAAGAAAAGTTTTAAAGGGGATAGTACGCAACAATCTAGTGTCCTAGTAACTTATCTTTTCGGAGAATGATCTAACTGAATTAGACAGACAGTCCTATGTACAAACGGTGACTGTTTTGGTGGCTTCATTGATCAATCAGTTTTGTTGTTAGTGTTAAATCAGCTAGTGACATGAAGCTGCAGCTGTAATTTGGAGTCAATAGTGTTCCCATTTGTTCATGATTAAAAGTAACTGCACTTATTGGTCTACGATGGAAGATGCGCTTAGGGGTTTATGGTGGATACTGGATACACGTAAAACCTGCAAAGGAGAGAGATACAGTGAAAATATGAGTGATCCTTACAAGGAACTAAATGAGTTAATTAATGGCGTAACAGAGGCATTATAATTATGTCTCTATATGAAGAGTTAGAGGCACAAAATAAGGAAGGTATTCGGGTCCGGTTAGAGGCACAAAATCAAGAACCGGCACATCAATTAATACCAAGCTTAGAAAGTATTTCCATGTACTCGACCTCAACTTACCAACCTAACCATTTCAGCCCACAACTCACAAAATATACCCATACCACTATCACTGACTTCATTTAAGAGTTTAATTGCAGTGTTATCGAAGGAATATCGACCACATGACACATGGATTCTTACTTATTTTCGTGAACCGGTTGATCTCTTATAAACTCATATAATATCGTATTTCATCATTTTTACCCCTTTTTTTTCTTTGTTTATGCTCCCTTAACGAATGTTCTGTTGCACAAAAAAATGAATACTTTGTTTTTTTTTTGCTTAAAAAATGAATACTTTGTTGTGACAAGATGAATGTTTGTGCTACCATGTTTACATTATGATAAACATTTTCCTTGAGATATTATGTGCATAATCTTAGCCGAAATGTAATGGGTTTATCTTTTGTCCTTGAATACATATTGCCATTTTTGTTCACTTAAAAATAAGACTCAGTTCTGTATTTATCAATTTTTTCTTTTTTTTTTTTAATACCAGGAAGTTCGGAATCAATGTTCATAATCCCCTAGGAGGATCATCTATCGAAATCTTCAAAACATTTGCAGTTGTCCTGACGCAATCGATTGATCTCATTGAGATAATTTACCTTCCAACGGTATAACAAGAAAAGAAACATGGGAAAAAGTATCATTTTATTATGTATGTCTCAGGTTTATGATCGAAAGAGACTGTAAGAGGCAGGATTTCTGGTGGAGAGAAATGTTACACAAGCTAAAAGCGAGCTCATGCCGGAAAAGAAGCATGAAATGTGTATCTGTAAATAATGAGCATGATTGGTTTTGCCAGCGTTTTTATACCAGATCCGAACTCGCGGTCGAACAGATCGATAAGTAATCTGATTTGGATTTTAAAAGATATTTGTTTTTTCTTAAAATCAGATAAAACATTGACTGTAACAGAGTGATTTTTATTTATTTTTACTTAATTTTTTTTTTTTAAATTACGTCATAAAATCTGCTTTTTATTTCAAATTAAAAGTTTAGTTTTTACCTCTTTAGTTTTCTCGTTAACATATTTTCTTCCTTTGAATCTTTGATCCGCATATACTATGTATATCTTCCAATTTTGTTGAACTTTCTGATTCTTTTATCGTATACAGTATCAACTCAACCATTTTATTTTTTATTTTTTACTTTTATGAAGATTTTACTATGCCACTTGGAATAATAAAGTGAACTAGATTTTGATCCGCGCAGGCGCGCGGGTGTATATTTTGAAAAATATATTGATATTTGTTTTTCATGTAATTATTAGGATTTGGAAAAATGAATCCGAGGAACATAACCGATACCGATCCAAAGATATAGTACCAAACCCAAACATAAATTGATTAAATATTCTAATTATTCAAAATTTTGTTATTTAGAGAACCGAATCTGATCCGAACCGAAGTATTTGGGTATTCGAATTTATCTAAAAATAGATTTATATACTTACATATATTAATTATTTTTAGATTTAACGTATATAAAACATCAAAAATGATACTTTTAAATTGGTTTAAATACTTGAAAATATATATAGATAGTCAAAAGTAAATATCTGAAATAGTTAAAGTATACTCAAATCACCAAAAATACTAAAAATAATTATTGATTTCGTATCCAAAATTTTAAATCAAGCCAATTGATATGTTAAGCTTAAGTATTATGACATATGTTATTCAAATTTATACGTAATATATTATTTTATTTATACATTTTGAGAAATTTAAAATATATAATGATTTAAGACTTTAAAAATAATTTAAATTAGTTATCCAAACCCAAACCAAACCCGCAAAGATCCAAATCGAACTCAAACCAAAATTTAGAAACATTCTAATAAGGCTGAAATCTTTGACCCCGAAAACCCAAAATACAAACCGATCAGAACTAAACCCGTATGGGTATCCAAAAGCCCATCCCTAGTCATTATTATATATCGTATTTTATCATCATATAATTAATCGTATTTTATATGTACCATCATATAAGTAATCATATAATTAATAGTATTTTATACATACCATCATATAAATAATTACATATATTATATTTTTAAAACTTAATATGAAATATGAAAACCATAATTTGAGTTGGTATTTCAAATTGGGCTTTGTATTATATTTTTCTTATATATATTGACAATATTTTTTTATAATGGTTATTGAAAAATAGATTAGTAAAAATCCATTTTTGAATATATGTATATTTTTGAATCAATTTTTGATATAAATCAAATTTGAATTATTATTTTGATTTGAAATATGTATATAAAGTTTAAATTTTGTTTTATGGTTAGTTTAGAAAATTTTTTTTTAGGGAATTAGATTGACCCATTTTGGTATATTTTAAAAGTGGCCTAGATAACTTTCAATTTTTTAAAAAAACATAAGCCCATTATTTTTTTTCTTAATACTACTATCCTTGTTTTCAAACAAAAATATTTTTTTTTAAAAGACTGCAATCCATGTTTCCAAACACTCCAAATTTTTAAAAGTCCTATTCAAGTCTCCAAACACTCCAATTTTGTACTTGAGTTTTAATAAGATAGATGATGATAGAAAAAACCAAAATTAGATAATGTGATTAGTATCAGTTTATTTTGTATCTGTTACAATCTTGATGATTTACAAACATAGTATAGTTTAAATTATTTTAAAATATTTTGTATGAGAAATGAAAATTTTAAATAAAGAAACAAAAATTGAGTACTTTTCTATATTTTAAAAGAAATGTTAGATTTCTTTTATGTTTTGCAATAAGAAATATATAATTATATATTAAAACAAATAAATTGACAAATTTGTGGTTCGCCCGCGGTGATTCCAATAAATCAGTGACCCGAAAATTTGTCCGGTTCAGTGTTTGGATCAGGTTTTTTTTGTCATCAACTTAAAACAGACCCATACTGACTCTGAATACCAAATTGAGGGCTTCGCATCCATGTGGACGACGAAAGACGGTTGTTTCCTGACACTGCGTGCTAGGGCGTCCTAGGGTATTCGTCTTTGTATTTTGCATCCTTGATACATGAATGATTTCTGAGCTAAAAAAAATTTCTTTCAGGTTCTTGATATCTTCCAAATAACTTGCAAAAGCTGGTCATTCTTCTGGTTCCGACACCATCTTCACCAATTGAGAATAATCCATTGCAAATGTGACCTGATACTAATGTAAGTTCCTCATACATTCCAGTGTCCATACTAGCGCTTACACCTCTGCATATAGTAGTGATAGGCTAGGCCTAACATTACGTGCTCCCATCTGGCCATCAAAATCTTGTAGAGTACTATACCAACTTTGTCCCGAAAAACGATCATTTTCTTTTTAAGAATCATTTGTAAAACACCATTGGCCTGGGATTGACGGTAAAGACGCGGCCACCATCTGAGTTACTGCCCTCTGTGTGTTCGGCACTTATGCCTCTGCCCATAGTATTGATTCTGTTTCTGCAAGTTTAAGGGTATTCCTTGGATCCATATCCATATTAATAAATACTTTGTTGATTGGGTTTAAAAACATTGGTTGCTGATGTACCTATAATCCTAAATCTAAACTAATTATGCTTTCTTAATTTTTATAAGTTTACAGCCATTTTAAATATTCAAGTTTGTGTGTCTGTAGAAAGACAAATTCCTACGGCCAATTTTATGTACTTTCCAAAGTTTTAATTCTAGAGCCAAAGCCTACAAATTTAAAGCTTTCATTCGAGAGCAAAAATCTTAAAACTAAAACCATTACCAGTCTGACCCAATGAGAGAAGATTGTGAAGCACTGTGAGCTCTTGATTAAGAAAATCCACCAAAAAAAACATACACAATGAGCCATACAACTTTACTTCCGGTTTCTGAGCTACACCTCACAAATTTATAACACACGGTACGATAAATTTGACTAGGATATTGGGTTCAGGTTGGTTATTATTCTGGTTAAAATGGTTTGGTACGAAAAATAACCCGTTGTAAACAGATTTTAGTTTAGTAAATTTGTTTTTTCAAATTTTGTAGAATATTTCTGTTTAAATTTCCGCATTATCCTAAACATTTAAATTTCCGGTTTGCATCTCAACTTTATCCTGAACACCAATTCATTGTTGAGTGTAATGATTACCATAACACTGCAAATCTTTTGAAAAGAAATTGAATAGAAATTTTGGAAAGCTAAATGCACTAATAATCAGAGAAAAGGAAAGGATCACCATCATCATCATCATCATCATCACACATCTATCTTATTAAAACTGAAGTACAAAATGAGATTGTTTGGAAACATGTATATGAGTTTAAAAAATAAGAGTGTTTGGTAACATGGATTGTAGTCTTTTAAAAAAATATTACTTTTGTTTGGAAATGAAAATAGTAGTATTAAGCAAAAAAGCAATGGGCTTATGTTATTAAGAAAAATTGAAAGTCCATCATATTCTAAGAAACTATCTATTTGGGTCAGTTTTAAAATGAGTCAAATCATTTAAACTTTTTTTTTTAAACTAACCATAAAACAAAATTTAAACTTTATATACATATTTCAAATCAAAATAATAATTTAAAATTGATTTATATCATAAATTAATTGAAAAATATACATATATTCAAAAATGAATTTTTACTAAACTATTTTTCAATAACCATTACTTTTGTTTGAAAATAAGGATAGTATTATTAAGCAAAAAAGTAATGGGCTTATGTTATTAAGAAAAATTGAAAGTCCATCATATTATAAGAAACTATCTATTTGAGCCAGTTTTAAAATGAGTCAATCTAATTGCCTAAAACTTTTTTTTCTAAACTAACCATAAAACAAAATTTAAACTTTATATACATATTTCAAATCAAAATAATAATTCAAAATTGATTTATATCATAAATTGATTGAAAAATATACATATATTCAAAAATGAATTTTTACTAAACTATTTTTCAATAACCATTATAAAAAATGTTGTCAACATATATATAAGAAAAATACAATACAAAGCCCAATTTGAAATACCAACTCAAATTATGGTTTTTATATTTCGTATTAAGTTTTAAAAATATAATATATGTAATTATTTATATAATGGTACATATAAAATACGATTAATTATATGATGACAATATACGATACATAATAATGACTAGGGATGGGCTTTCGGTTACCCATACGAGTTTGGTTCTGATCGATTTGCGTTTCGGATTTCCGGGGTCAAAGATTTCAATCCTATTAGGATGTTTCTAGATTTTGGTTTGAGTGTGATTCAGACCTTTGCGGGTTTGGTTCGAGTTTGGATCCATTTAAATTATTTTTAAAGTTTTAAATCATTATATATTTTAAATTTATCAAAATCTATAAATAAAATAATATATTTCCTATAAATTTAAATAACATATGTCAGAATACCTAAGCTTAACATATCAATTGGCTTGATTTAAAATTTTTGGATACAAAATCAATAATTATTTTAAGTATTTATGGTGATTTGAGTATACCTTAACTATTTCAGATATTTACTTTTGACTATCTATATATATTTTCAAGTATTTAAACCAATTTAAAAGTATCATTCTTGATGTTTTATATACGTTAAATCTAAAAATAATTAATATATATAAATATATAAATATATTTTTAGATAAATTCGGGTATCCGAATACTTCGGTTCAGATTAGATTTGGATCTCTAAATAACAAAACTTTGAATAATTTGAATATTTAATCAATTTATGTTCGGGTTTGGTACTATATTTTCGGATCGGTATCGGTTCTGTTCCTCGGATTTATTTTGCCAAACCCTAATAATTACATGAAAAACAAATATCAACATATTTTTCAAAATATACATCCGCGCAGGCGCGCAAATTAAATATTAACATATTTTTCAAAATATTTTGCTATTAATTTTGGTTCGGGTTTGGTATTACACTTTCAGATCAAGATCGGTTTCGTTCTTCAGATTTTGTTTTTTTTCAAGCACTAATATTAACATAAAAAACAAGTAGCAAAATATTTTTGAAAAATACACCCGCGCGGGTGCGCGGGTCAAAATCTAGTAATTAATTAAAAGCAAAGTATGTCTTCAGTTTTCAAACAAAATACTGTTAATGTGTTTCCCAACAAACATCAAAAACAGCAACAAAACCTGTCTTGCAACAACCACGAGGCAAAAGGTTCCTCTGGAAATTAAAAACAGATTATTCAAAAGTACACATAAATCTCAAACAAAAGACCAGTTGATGAAGACAAGGCAGATACAATGAGCATTCTCTTCTTCGTTGAGTACTTTCCAAGCAACAGCTCTCTCATATGAAACTGGTCTCCCCATGCTTGAGATACATATCCCACCTTGAAGACTCCCAAAACCCTAAACCAAAACATCCCAGTAAGACAAATAAAAAGCTGTATCAATCTACGACACAAATCATATCAGAACGTTGTGAAAACCTGTTGCATAATCTGTGGGAACTCAGAGCACAGAGTCTTTCTTCCACTGTCATCAAATATCTTCTCTAGAGTGATATCTTGAAGAGAAACCAATGTAGTCTCAAGCATGTCAAGTCCTGCCTGGTTTGCAAATGTGAAGACAGGCATGGCCTAAACAAAAAGGTTATAAAAGGATCAGTGAATAAAACATTCATGTGCTTGATATTTGAGTTAGTACCTTCATGGAGCAGCAGATGATAGCATCCGTATGATGCCAAAGGTTCTTGAGAATAGATTCATTGCCTTCCGTGTTCGATTTAAGTAGCTCAACGCCCATGTAGCACCTGTAACTCTGGCAGATCCAACGAGCAAGTGTCTGGGCTTCAGGAGTACCCAAAGGAGTGCGTAGACCGACTTGTGAGCTGATGTGAGAAGGAGAAAGCGCCAATGCAACTCTCTGAACTGATGCTATGATACCTCGAACATAGTTCCTAGCCATGGATGCTACATGTTCTTGCATATGGCTCTCGATACCAAACTCAAATGCTATTGTCATCACAGATCTTGCACATGTGAAGTTTCCTGATTGATCAGTTGAGGCTTTTGTTGTTCCAGCTGGACCAATTTCAAGTGCTGAAGCAAGATCCAAGGTTCGGTTTGGACTAGATGCTTCCTGCTTTTTAAGGTTCAAGAAAAGCTTTTAAGAGTCTGAACCAAACAAGAAAATGGAAAACATTATGTGCTCTAACCTTTGTGGAATCAAGAGGGATGATACGGAAACCAGAAGGAAGCAGAGGTGCATCATCCGCAAAAGAAGCATCAATTGGCGCAAATATAAGTTCAGCACACGTTCCAAGAGCGTTTTCATCCATGCCGCTACAAAGCTAATCACAAGAAGAATATGTTATTAGTGATCCACATTAATAACACAATCTAAAGTACTTACTTGTAGAAGGAAGATATCTCTTGGAACGATTGCATCTTCAGGGGAATGACCAAGACCTTCCAACTTGATGACTTCCATAAACTAACAAGGAAACACACCAACCATTATAAAAAGAAAACAATCAAAAGGTGCAAAAGAAACTTGAAACTGACCTCTTCATGCTCAATAGTATGAGCAAGTGGAAGTATAACCTGGCCTCCGAATCCTCCAACTCTGGCACTACAAGGCCCCACTTTAACAGCTGCTGCCAGATATGCATCAATGTTGTTGTCAGCCCATTCTGATCTGTGCTCCCTCAGAAACCTAAGTAGGATCACCGGAGGAACATTCTAAAATTGCAAGAAAAAAAAAAGAAGAGTAAGAAAAAGTTTTGAAACAAAACATCTATAGATCAATAACTGCACTGACTTGTAAAAGCATGGAGGCTTTTGCGCATAAAACTACATTGCTAACAGGAGCAAATCCATTGGAAAATGTAAGGTTCAAACCCATCAGCTTGTCTGCAGAAGAGTTCACAGTGATTGTGACATCATCCATACTATCTCCTATCACCGACCATCCTTCATCGGTGAAACCATTAACAGCCTCATTGAATCCTCTGTAAGAAAAAAAACAAATGTATTAAATAAAAAATATAGTATCCTAGAAAAGGCAAATAGTTATGAATATCAAAACCTGCTTAGCCTTTGACTTAAAGCTCGCAAGGCAGCAGGACGCCGTCCCCAGCCATTGACACTACTGTTAGTCTGAGAACTCTCTTGAGCTATTTGTTTGAGTTGGCGCAGCGCCTTTGGAAAAAAATACATCATTGAGTACAATAGTTCAAAACATTAGAAAGCAATGTTTTGAGTTCACTTACTGCCATTGTTGTCTTCTGTGCAAGTACTTTTGGTGACTCGTAGAGAGGGCGCAAGACCTCAGGCACACTACAAGCCTATTCAACAGTCAAGTTTAACATTAGCCCCAATGTATTGAAACATCATAGATATTGGAGCAGAGAGAAGATTGTTACCTCCAAATCCATATGATCCACAATGTGTATAATTGAGCCACCACCATCACAAGGACGTATCAAGTATCCACTGGGAAGCATCTCTGCTCTAACAAAATGTTGAACCGGTGGCATACTAGGACCGCTCTTAAGAGACCTCTCGCACACCACAAGGCTGCCATCTTCTAAAACAGATGTATAACGCAACAGCCAGAAGTCGCGCGGTGGAGCCAACGTAGTTGGCGCATAGAGCTGCATATAAAGCAGCTCAATGGTTCCACCATTGGCTGTTGGCAACACGTTCATAACATCAACAGCTCGGCATTCGCGGAACCACGAAGGCCGATCCTTGACGATCTCTGCGACCTGTAAATAAAGAGAAAGCAGATCAACCTTGCTGCAAATGTAAAGGTAGAGTAGTAGAAGAATGCATAGGGAATGGTTCTATCTCTACACGTACCCTTGTAGGCTCGAGACCAACTAGGCCACAGGCGCGTGCTGCCACACCAGCGCAACCGTGAGAAATAGCAATGATTCCAATGGAATCCGGACCAGGCTGTTACATATATGTACAAAACAAACCGTTACAGAGAAGTTTATTTTTTATTTTTCTGAAATAACAATGATTGTTACAATATGCAATAATCAGAAAGAAAACTAGAGGAAGTGGATCAAGGGGCATACCTTCATTCCAGGCATCTGAACCCACTCAACAGCGGTTCCAGTTGCCTTTGAAATAAACTCTGCTAAAGTTTCTTCTGCAATGGACAAAAGTCTACAAAACAAAATTTAATTCAGAAATATAATGTAACTAAGAGAGTAACATGTTCCCACTAAAGCACTAACCCTGCAGGACTAGCATCTCTTGGAGGATTCTGTGATGCTAATTGGTGCTGACCACTCGTCACCACCGATTCACAGCTTGTGTCTTTAGCTGGAAGGGTTGGCTGTAACCAAAAGATTAAAAAAAAAAATCAAAATGAAACTCTTTTATTATAAGGAAAGCATTAAAGATAAGGTGGATTCTCACATTGGGAGTGTGTTGACGGAAGTAGCTGTTTTCATGAACCAGCTGTGACACTTGCTTCTGCAACCTATCATTCTCCTCCATCAACAGCTTGTTCATCGCCGTCAGCTTCCTATTCACAGCTTGAAGCCGTGAAGCCTCTTTCCTTTGTTTCTCTCTGCATCTGAATTTATATAAAAAAAAGATTTTAATCAAAGAATCCCTAAAACTGCATTATAAGGAGTGTTAGCATCTTCATTACCTTCGGTTCTGAAACCATACTTTGATCTGTTTAGGCTCAATGTTGGAGAGAATAGGACACTCTCTGATCAACTGCTGACGGCGAATAGAACTCGGTTTAGGACAGTCATGGTAAAGCCTCTCAAGTGCTTCAACTTGCTCAGGTGTGTACCTCACATACTTCCCATTGTCCATGCATCCCATCTTACCACCATCCTTGTAAGACATCGCCATCAAACACAAGCTTGAAGAAGAAGTTCCACTACCAAATCTAAAAACCTAAAGATACTCACTTAATGCTCATCCATCTCATGTGATCTCTAAAGGGTACAAGACAAGACTACTAGTTTTAAAGACCAAACACCGAAGAAGAATAAAAAGAAGATCTTTCCACTTTTGCAAACACCGAAGAAAGATTCGACCATTCACTGGGACACAAAGAGACACCTCTGAAAACAAGAAAGCAGAGGAATCATTCACCGAGTTGACTCAGCCGTTAGAAACTCGAAAATCAGTTTTCAAACCCATATTCTCCATCTCCGAGGTGCTCTCATCGGAAAAAAAAAAATTAATCAAAGGAGGAAAGAAAGGGAGAGACGTAGAAAGTATGTAGAGAAGGAATCATGGAGCTACCACCGACTACTGTTTGCTCTGTTTTATTTTTTTCCTCTGCTTATTCATGACAACTTTGAATTTTTTTTTAGCTTTTTCGATATTTAATTGTTTTTTTTTATTTTTATGTAAATAATGATTTGATAGCGGTGTGTTGCGTTTTGTGAAATAACTTTTTCGTTGGCATCCTTTTTTTTTTTTTTTCCGATTGTTAGAGCATCTTCAATGTATTATTCTATTTTAAGCATGGACAGTCGGGTCGTCGGATCGGATTTTGATCGGGTCCTTTCGGGTCCTTTCGGTTCTGGATCTTTCGGATCTAAGAGTTTAGGACCCGATAGGATAATTTCAAATTCTTGGTTTCAGGTTAGTTCGGATTGTATCGGGTCCGGGTCGGATCGGGTCTTAAATAGTTTGATCCATTCGGGTAACTAGAATTTATCGGTTCAGATTCGGATCGGGTTCGGTTTGGGTTCAATTTAAAAAAGACTTAAAACTACAAAAATATCTCAAAATATTTATATATCCAAAAATATTGTTTAGCAAAAAAAAAAATATATCCAAAAATATTCGAAATTTTATTCAAAATTTGTGTTTTTATTATATTAAAATGTGTATATATATTAAACTATGCGAGATACAACAACAATTTGTTGTCTTCTATTGGTTGACCCCATGTTCTCTAGATGAATAACCCGTCTTCCAATCCTCTTGATGCATTTTATTTAATTTACATTATTAATTCGGATATCTGTCGGGTTTTGGATTTGGGTCGGGTCAGGTCCAAGACCCGCGGATCCTCTGCAACAAGACTCGATAGGGTAATTTGATCGGGTTGGTTCCTACCCGAACCGGGGTTTTCGGGTTGGTCTCGGGTTGGGTCTTCGGGTCCGGGTAAAATGCCCATGCCTACTTTATTTTCTACTCCAAAATAGAGTAACTCTAAAATGGAATTGAGTTTTGTTCCAATGTATTACTTCATTTCCTACTCCAAAATAGAATATTTTAAATATATATTATGTTTTATGTTTATTAAAAAATTAATAATATCATCTTTAATTTATACTATTTGCAAAATAGTCTATTTTCATATGTATGATCTTTTATGTTTTATGTTATATATCTTTTGTATGGTGCTTATCTTTTATTTCCTACTCCAAAATAGAATATTTTAAATATATATTATGTTTTATGTTTATTAAAAAATTAGTAATATCATCTTTCATTTATACTATTTGCAAAATAGTCCATTTTCATACGTATGATCTTTTATGTTTTATATTTTATATCTTTTGTATGGTGCTTATCTTTTATTTTTTATATGTATGGTCTTTTATGTATTATATTATTAATATTTTGTTCCATAAAATAGTTCATTAGATGGATATTTATATAATTAAGAAATATTAACATTAATTTTTATAATATATATAGTAAAATAATATTTATATATTTATTTATAATAATATTTTATTAAAAACGAAAATATTTAGATATAGAGGACCATTTTATAAATAAAAAAGTTCAACTCCATTTTGGAGTAATGAGTTGGTTCTCATTACTCCATATTTGGAGTAATCATATCTATTACTCCATTTTGGAATGGGTTTTGGAGTGGGATTGGAGATGATTTTACTGCAAAATAGAATTTAGAGTAGGGTTGGAGATTCTCTTACTCCATTTTGGAGTGGGTTTTGGAGTGGGGTTGGAGATGATTTTACTGCAAAATAGAGTTTGGAGTAGGGTTGGAGATGCCCTTACCCCATTTTGGAATGGGTTTTGGAGTGAGGTTGGAGATGATTTTACTGCAAAATAGAGTTTGGAGTGGGTTTTGGAGTAGGGTTGGAGATACCCTTAGACTTTAATGTTTTGGTTTTCGATTCGTTTCAGGTATATTGGTTTTTGATTTTTTCTATTCTAGATATTTACTAACCGTTCGGTTATTTACAATATTCGGTTTGGCTTGTTTTGGTTATTTAGGTTTCCAGATAAAACATATGCGATTATTTATGAAATTCGGTTATTTTGATATGGTACGGTTTGATTCTTCGGTTCCGTATAGTTTGATTTTTCGGTTTCGGACGTGTTCATATCTAAGGTACATCTCATAGCCCAACACAACCAAATGGTTTACAAGAACTGGCTAAAACACATACAGTAAACTATAGTCTATAGACAAATGTATTTGTTGTCAAATTCATTACACGACCAATCACTAGTTGTTACGAGGAAAGTAGGAGAGTGGCGTAAGTGTAATAAAAGTACTGAACGGAGGTTAATAACAAAGCCGCGATGGGGGAATGGTCAGAACTTATAGAAGCTCGTATAATAATACCAAAGGGCGTGGGAGAGAGGTCTGCGTAGGGAAACAGAGACAACATCATGACCTTTCTTTGCATGCCTCTCCGTCTTAAAGCTGAAGCTACTTACATTTCTCTCTTTTATTTCCATTTCGAATTTTCATTTTGTTTGTCAATTCCATTTCAAATACTCCCTCCCTTTTCTTAATTATGAAAGTTACCCAAATTTATTAAATTTATCCAGATATTTTAAGCTAGTCTTCCAGATTTATAATCTTTCTATCACTTTTCGCTGATTTTTTAAATTAAATATTTTACATTTAGTTAATAACACCAAATTTTAGATACAGAATATATTTATCAGCAATATTTTGATTTTTTTGAATAACTATTAATTCACAACTAGATTTTGATCCGCGCTTAAGAAGCGCGGATTTGAAGTTTTTAATTTTTAATAAATTTTAAATCTAGTATAATTTTTTTTTTTCACATTATAACTATTGACTTTTAAGGTTTTTATTATCCATTATTTTTTATAGTGTGAGATTTATTTGAAATAGATTTAAAGATGATATGTATGTTTTTAGTAGTAAAGATATTCATTATTAAAAATATATATTTTAATTATTGAACTGTATTAACCAATGTTTTGAAAATCTGATCGGACCTTACGATCGAACCAGTCGGATCCTGGCTCGCTCTTCTAACTGGTTCTGAATTATGCTAAAAACTGAATTTGAGTTAAATCAGATCTAGTTCAATATTAAAACCCAGTTTTCGCAAATCCAAGTTAAAAATAAAAAAAATTGCAAATTTTAATAAGATTTCATCAAAATTTAATATTTTTTTCTACTACATATATAAATAAATTAGTTTTAAAATGGGACATTAATATTTAAAAATATGTACATTAATATTAATCCGTTTGTTATGACTATTTCCTTAAGTTATTTTCTGTATTAAGAAAATAATAATAAAATCTTTAGGTAAAATATCGTTGTTAGTTACAATACTTCTTTTTATACATTAAGGAAATTATGAGTTGATGTATGGAATATTACTTTGGCTTAAAAATAGGCTGAATTATATGGTGTTAGTTTAACTAATAGGTCCAAACAACCTTGCATAAGTAGATTTTTTAAGAATGCTTCCCTTTTAATAGTATAGATTATTGGAAATTAGTTTTTTTTTAATAAAAATTATACATTTATGTATTGTGTACAAAAGGTTATTTGGAAAATAGAGAGACTATTGTTTCTGCGAAAGGTTATACATTTATGTATTGTGTACAAAAGGTTAGTAGGCATACCATTTCATCGTTGAATCATGATGCAATTGTCTACTTTGTTTTTTCCAAGTTTCCCATTTTGCTGCGTGGTATGGACTGATACAAACGTGGAATTGATTGTATTTCAGACAAAACCTTTGGACCTTTAACTTCAATCTTCAAATCAAGCCTAAATTTAGCCCAGCACATTTAAATAATCAATATCACGCAGGGGTAGTTGCAAACATGAGGGGTATTGCGTGTAGCACACTCGGTTTCATTGTAGATGGAAGTACATAAGCTGCTCAGTAAGAGCTTATGTTATTTTCTTGGTTTTTAGAAGATTCCAATGAGCTATGAAGATTGTAGCTATGGCAGAAACTGTGGCAGTACTGCCCATATATGTAATTGAAGTTACTTGTTAAACTAATGCAAATTGCATAAACATTTTTCAAAACTGCTCTTCCACGCACAAGGCAACAATGCTGTCGTCATCCTATAATACTTAAAACAATGAACAAAGTAACAAGTAAAAAGTTAACAACCTATTGCACTGTTTAATGAATCATGCATCACAAAGCTGCTTCCTTTAGCTCATTAACGGGGACATCATCTACATCCTCCTCAACCATCTCATCTCTAAACAAAATCTTGAAAATATGGTAAACCTTGAGGAAGCACTTGCAAATCCTCCGTGTTTATACTCATCAAATCAAAAGCAATGCAAGTATATTATTATGCATCTTCTCACTCGTAATTATAGAATAGCAACAAAAAAAAAATAACAACGACTAGCAAACCCATGAGATAGGCCCATAAGTTTTTTTTTGTCATTGATTCAACCTAACGGAAAAAGTGCCACGAATACAAACTGCAAACAAAATGAAAAAGACAAACACCAGTAGGTGCTTTTTAAAAGTAAACAAAACAGAAACTTCTGCAGATGAAGCTAACCAAGGAAGCTTGATTAGGGAAGACCTCCCGGGAGACTGTCTTGACCCAAGCTTCATGTAGGATGCTGGTTGATAGTTGAAATCACCTCAGCAAGGATGAGGTCAGATAACCAAGATGGACCCCGTACGCCTATTGTCACGAGTAACACTTTTGGCAATCTCTTCAGCCGCTACATTGCTTCTATCAGGTAACAAGGACTAATCCCTAACTGGGATAGCAAAAACGTATCTGGAAACACCAGCCACATATATGGCCGGACAAACGCCACCACCGACGAACCATTTATCAAAACCTCCGTGAGAACGAGAGCTATGGATATGAAACCACCAACTTGAGACTGGACCGGTGAAGAGAACTAAAACACCTTCCTTTCTCTAGCCTCAACCAAGAACACCAAAAAGTTGTATTTGAGACCGTCAAACAACACAGCCGGACAAAAAATATGAGAAGATGACGAAATTGGAATGGAGAAAATAAACCACATGAGAGAAAATATAAAAAGGAGGAAGAGCCTCCCGGCGGTGAGGAAGCCAAACCACCGGGGAAGCTATGGATCTAAGAATGAAGGTCTTGGCGGCTGGGGACACTTCGAGAGAAAAAAGATAGGCCCATAAGTTTAGTGTAGATATTCTCAAAGCTGTCTTTGCCCCCAAGTTTTCTGTATTTATAAAAGTTTTAAAGGAAACCCTAAACCGATCGAGTTCTTGCGTCTGTAGATCTCTCTCTCGCTCTACCCAGTCTTCTGAATTGATATGACAGAATATGAGTCGAAGCCGACGACGGGGGTGTGGTGGGACATCAACACGTGTCTGGTTCCCGGAGGTTACGACCCTCGTCGTGTGCGTCCGAGTATAGAAGCGGCGTTGTTCAAATTGATGGGTCCTCATCCAGTGGTCATCTATTGCGTAGGCAACCTAGAATATATCTCTCGTACTCTCTTGGAAGAGATCTCTTCCTCTGGAATCCGTTTTAAACACACCCCCTTCGGTTGGTTAATCTCTCTTTCTTTCTACCATTAAATAATGCATATATAGGCTCATCCGTATTTTCCAGGTGGGGTTGAATTCATCCGCCTTTTGAGAACTTGGTGTCAAGAGCCTGGACATCCGTCTACAGTATTTCTCATATCCGGTGATGAATCGTGGTATACTCACAGATTAGCCTGGTCGGGATTCAGTTGGCTTCGTGCATATCCGGCCAGGTCCTGAGCCACTATCAACTAAAGTTGACTGTCCTTCCGAAAAGTGGCTCTGGAAAGACTTACTTGAAGGTAACTTTTTTTGATCGAAATAACCATATAAGCTATTTCTGAACTAGTCAGTTTTTTTTAATGGGTCCACAGAGACTTGTGAAGAGCCTCCTCTGAAGATAAGGAGCAGGATACTTGAGTATGAAAAGCCCTTTTATTGCCGAGTGTGCATGTTTTATTTCTCGAGCTTTGATGTTTTCATCAGCCATTTCAAGAGTAGACAACACAATAAGGTGGTATGCCAACTCCTACTCTCAGCTTTGTATCATTTACATTTGTTACTTGTCTAACCAGTAGTATGATAATAATCTCAGTTTGGTAAGCAGTTGCTTCTCAGTGTGATTCCTTTTGACATTAACAATTATACTGACAATACTTGCACACTTTGCCAGTATCCATATTACAACGATGCTAATAGGAAGCTCCACTTCAACTTAACTTAGTTGCTTACAAACCAACTAGCTACTTTTATTCTTCTTGTTGTGTAACTTCTAGTTACACAACCAAGTCTTCTTCATTGACTTCTTGTTCTTCTTTCTTTCTTGCTCTTCACGCTTCTTCTACTTCTTTCTTTGTTTATTGCACTTAGCTTCTTCTTATTCTTCCATTATAGCTTCTTCGAAGCTACTCTTCTTTGTTCTTCTTCTCTTGGATATTTAATCATGGTTCAATCTAAACATTTTGACATTAACAATTATCCTGACAATACTTGCACACTTTGTTAGTATCCATATTACAACGATGCTAATAGGAAGCTCCACTTGGAAAGTGATGAACACAAAGTAAGCACCCTTGCCTCCCTCCTAGTCAAAACTTGTATCATTACATTTTTAACATCTTGTTATCAAAATTTGACCCCCATGTGTTATCATATGTGTTGGCTGAGAAGGAGGCCGCAGCAAGTGTCTCTCATGAGAAGGCTTCCGTTGTCGTTTCCACTCAACACAAGTCAAGAAAAGGATGGCTCCAACAGGAAGATAACTTCAGGAGGTTGGTAGTTTGGATTTGACCGTGTCAATTTCTTATCCGAAATGTTTGATTTCCGTTCTAGGTTATGAGCCGAAGCCGACGACGGGGGTGTGGTGGGACATCAACACGTGTCCGATTCCCAAAGATTATGACCCTAGTCGTGTGCGTCCGAGTATAAAAGCATGATACGGAGCATGATACTTGAGTATGAAATGCCCTTTTTTGCTCAGTATGCACGTCTCATTTCTCGAGCTTTGATGTTTTCATCAGCCATCTTAAGAGTAGACAACACAAAAAGGAGGTATGCCTCCTCCTACTCTCAGCTTTGTATCATTTACATTTGCTAACCAATAGTATGATAATAATCTCGGTTTGGTTAGCAGTTGCTTCTCAGTGTGGTTCCTTTCTACTACATTAACAATTATCCTGACAATACACTTTGCGAGTATCCATATTACAACGATGCTAATAGGAAGCTCCACTTGGAAAGTGATGAACACAAAGTAAGCACCCTTGCCTCCCTCCTAGTCACAACTTGTATCATTACATTTTTTTCATTGTAAGATAACATCTTGGTATCAAAATTTGACCCCCCCATCTTATCTTTTTTTTTATGTGTTGGCTGAGCAGGCCGCCGCCGCCGCTGGTGTCTCTCATGAGACAGAGGCTTCCCTTGTCGATCCACTCAGCACAGGTCAAGAAAAGGAAGACGCCACCAGGAACAGAACTTCAGAAGAGCCTCTCTCGAAAGAGACTAATTAAGAAGAATAATTAGTAAGGAACTAGACGAAGAAGAAGAGTGCATGGTCCTATGTCGTGTTGCTCTTAATCCTAAAATAGTACTCTCTGCGTTTTTATTTTAATTGTCAGTTAAACTTATGATGCTTTTTTCTACATATGGAGATCGGATATAGTACCCTGTTAGTTTTGTTCCATTACTCTTTTTTCCATCGGTCTTCAAATGTTCCACTGGTGATAAAGTGGTAAACTAAAAGTTGAAGTGAAGTTACTTGTAAAACTATTGCAATTGAAGTCAAAACTATAGTGCGCAAATTTCAAAAACATTTATTTTCAAGTTTCATGTACATCTTGCTTTTCTTCCAAGCAGAAGACGACAATACTATCATAATCCTCTAAAACCTAAAACATTGAACAAACAAACTAAGAAGTAAAAGTTCATAACCTATTGCAGTGTTTAATGAATCATCCATCAAAAAAGCTTCTTCTTCCTTCAACTCATCCACGTGGCATCATCTACATCCTCCTCAACCATCTCATCTCTAAACAAAGTCTTGAAATATGTTAGAACCCTAGGAAGCACTTGCAAATCTGCCATGTTTATGCTCATCAAAGCAAAGGCAATGCAAGTATTATGCATATATGTGACTCGTCAATCACTGGAATCTTTGGATATCTCTGGCTAAAATGTGAGAACAATCCTATACACACATGCAGAAGTTCCCATATATATTGCTTCTGTAGTTGTTCATAGGATTTCCTTTACTAAACAAAGTACCCCCTGCACTGCAGCCACTGCTTTCTAAAGAAGCCCAAGAAGTCTTTGTGGTGCTTCTACAATCAAGAAACTGCATATTTAAATCCTCAAGTCTTGAGTCTTGCATCAAGAAAGCCTTTAAGCGGCCTAGGTTCAACCACAATCGCTGGCTCGTGAGTCACACCTCTCAAAATCTTGCTTCTAAGAGCTATAGGATTCTTGCAAGACCTGCATGGTGATCAGCGTGGATGTGAGAGATCCATATACATCTCTGTTTCCTAACCGCTTCATCTGCACCGTCCCCACAATCTAGGAGAAGACTACCTTTAGAGAACAGGTCAATGTAAGTCGCACTGACGCTTGCAGGTATTTTTCACAATTTCATCATTCACAAAAACAGTAGGATCAGGTCTGCTCGTGGGACCAAAAATCCGTGTATGAACCATAGCCGCACGTGGAATATATAAAAGACTCTATTGCATCACCTTTATAACAAAAACAATGAAAATGATTCATCAGTTTTATACACAAAGATACACTTGCGCTCTTATTAAACTCGAAATTCTTCTTAGTCTTATGGATTTTGTCAAACCCTTGAGCTCTTTTCTTATTAAAATCGAAATGAGAAGACTTTGAAACGTTATTGGTTTCGTTCTTCTCCATTGGAGATGACAATGGAGAAGACGAAGAGAAGGATCGTTGAGAAAAGGGTCATTGAGAGCTGTTGGGATTCATACCGGTTTATAATAATTTATAAATCAACTTATGAATTCATATGCCTAGAATTTCATGCCAATACTGAAATAAATCTAGAATTTATAGTTTTGAATATACCCGGTAGTTATTCGCAGCGGAAAGATGAATAAACTAAAAGCACTTCAAACGTCGTGTCTCTACTAGTATCTACACGCACACAAACTGGATCAGAACGAGATGCTAGTGCCCTCAAGAACAAATCTGAGACAAACCTTTTTATCTCTTAGTTTTGGCTTAGTGATCCAAATCCAATTTAGATTTAGGTCGAATACACAATACATATTTATTATTTCTAATTATCTTATAAATAGAAGATCATCAAAACTCTAATAATAGTTTACTCCAAATTAAACTTAATGATAATTTGATCCAATTTGTTTAGGTGTGTGACCTTGTAAGATCATATAATATTAGTAATGAATTCTAATTCATAGATTATAAGCGGTTTTTACCAAAATATTATACCCACCTAATATTATATGACGGTCGAATCTCGACGTTACAACTTTAACCAGAATAAGTACAATAGATTTCAGGATATTCCCAACAATCTCCCACTTGTACTGGAATCATCTATTCCCATAATCTCTTTGCCTCTATAGTCGTAATGAGAAACTCTCATGACACTCATATAACAATCTTGTAGATTTCTTATAGCGGGTCAGTCTGATCATGTCTTCTCTAACACATATCCATGTGATTGACTTCAATACCACATATTGAATGACTCCATGAAACTTAGTCATCAATCACCTCACATACAAGCCATTAAAGCTTATTAATGTCCCAAGTTAACAACGTTGACTAGGGACCTCAATAATTTATGCCATTTTCACTAATAGGGTTTCATGATCAAGTCACGTACTTGATGACCTATAAGAATGATATAAATTAGTTTGGGACTTTTATTTAATTATCCAATAATCAAATAAATCTGAAACAATTTCATTAGTTTGAATACATAATCAAATGTATGTCAATATGAACATCATATCATAAATATAAAGCCTCCCACTAAAATCAAGATCATATCTTAAGATATTTAATACCCATGGCTGCAGTAAGACTCTCATACATAGGCCATGGAAGAGGCTTAGTCAATGGATCAACAACATTTGCATCCATTAAAACTATACTATGGTGTTTTGCTTGGAAATCTTCCAACCCACCAATCTCCTATTACGACAAAAGATGAAACCAACTTGTGATCGAAAATCATCTTTGTCAGTTTGAAAAACTGGCCTTGATGTAACCACTTACAACAAGCTCACAAATTCCTCCATAGACCAAGAATTTATCCTTAGTATTTCTCAAATACTTGAGGATATTCTTGACTGTTGTCCAGTGACTTTCACCTGGATCAGATTGGTATCGACTCGTCATGCTCAAAGCACATGCAACATCTGGACGAGTACAGATCATGGCATACATGATAGATCCTTTAGCAGAAGCATATGGGATTTTACTCTAGCACTCTCGCTCATCCTGTGTCGAAGGACACTGAGTCTTGCTAAGAGTTATGCCGTGAGACATTGGCAAAATCCTTTCTTGGAATCATGCATCTTGAATCTATGTAAGACCGTATCGATATAAGTATCTTGACATAATCCAATAGTCTTATTTAATCTATCTCTATAAATTCTTATTCCAAGGATATATGTACCTTTTTGCATGTCTTTCATTAAGAAACAACCTCAAAGTATGTCATCTACATACAACACCAAGGAAAACTGCGCTCCCACTAGTCTTCTTGTAAACGCAAGGTTCTTCTTTATTTTTAATGAAATCAAACTCTTTGATTGCCTCATTAAAACAAAGATTCCAACTTTGAGATGATTGCTTCAAGAAATATATTGGAGTCAGGGCCCATCATAGCTTCCTCAAAGGACGCAGGTTCATCACTCTCTATTATCAATAGATCATGATGATCCGTCACTCAAACCTCATATCTATCAGGTTCGTGACGTGTCCTTTCGGACCTACGCACTTCAGGTTCCACAGGTAGATTCTACAACTCTTCATAAATCTAATTGATCATCTTCCTAAGATGATGAAACCATCTTCTGTGTTTCTCAAACTTCTTCGATTTGTACTTTACACGCATTGTTCTTCTTAGAAAGAAATTCTCTCTCACGAAAAACACCCCTATGAGCAACAAACACTTTGTTCTCGGTGGGGTAGTAAAAGTAATAACCTTTGGTTTCTTTAGGACAACCAATGAAGTAGCATTCATCAGATTTAGGTCCAAGCTTATCAGTTAACATACGTTTAACATAAGCATAAGAACCTCAAATTTTCAGAAAAGACAAATTTAGAACCTTTCTAGTCCACATTTCATATGGTGTCTTCTCAACTGATTTTGATGGACATCTATTTAGCGTAACCGCAGACGTTTCTAGAGCGTATCTCCAAAAAGATGGTGGAAGATCTGTATGACTCATCATAGACCGAACCATATCCAATAAAGTTCAGATTTCTCCTTTCGGACACACCATTCCACTGTGGTGTTCCTGGAGGAGTGAGTTGTGAAACAATTCCACATTCTCTCGGATGATCATTAAATGCTTGACTCAAATATTCTCCACCTCGATCAGATCGAAGAGTTTTTATTTTCTTGTAAAGCTGATTTTGTACTTCATTATGAAATTCTTTGAAATTTTTAAAAGATTCAGACTTATGTTTCATTAGATAAACATAACCATATCTACTGAAGTCGTCAGTAAATGTAATGAAGTACTGATAGTTTCCTCTAGCATTTATATTCATTGGGCCGCATACATCAGTATGTACAAGTTCCAATAAGTCTTTGGCTCTTTCACTGTGTCCAGTAAAATGAGCCTGAGTCATTTTACACAACAAACAAGATTCACATTTTTCATATGATTCATAATCAAATGAGCTCAAAAGTCAATCACTATGAAGCTTTTGAATGTGTTTCTCATTTATGTGGTCCAAACGACAATGCCAAAGAAAAGTATGATTCGTGTTGTTAGACTTGAATCTTTTGGTACTAATATTATTGACAGACACACTTTGGTCTAAAATATAAAGTCCATTCTCTAATGGACTGCTACCATAAAAAATATTATTACGATCAAAAGAACAACACTTGTTTTTGATCGAAAACTGAAATCCTTTCAAATCTAAACAAGGAATAGAAATAATATTCCTACTTATAGCATGTACATAGTAGCAGTTCTTAAGTTCTAAAACCAAGTATGAAGGTAAAGACAAGTGAAATGTTTCCACGACTAATGCAGCAACTCTTGCTTCAATTTCCACGCATAGGTACACTTGTCCTTTCTCAAAATTCTACTGTTGCTTAGGCCATTTATATTCGTACAAACATGAGTGTGGGAACCGAAATTCGCACTGTCGATTTCCGTTTAAATAAGGAAACTAGGAAAACCCTAATTTTCCAGAGGTCCCGGATCTCTGCGAGAGCCAACGACAAGTGATCAAATATATGCGGAAATCATGAAAAGATAACAAACGAGTTTAGAGAAAACAGTAGATCTTATTTCGAGTCCGCGTAAGAGCGTTGCGATCATTACAAGGGATCATAAAAGCTTTGGCTGCAAAGGCTGTCAGCGAGTTACTTAGTTCTAGCAGCCTAAAAGCTCAAACCTATTTGAGTCGCAGCTCGATAACAAAAGACGAAAAAGATAAATAAAAGGTTTTTGATTGATTTCGGACTGAACCTTGTTAAAGGCTGCCTACGTACCCCTTTCGAGGATCAAGCCGAACGTAGTTCAGTTAATAGAGCTGGACAAGAGATCGAACTGCCTGGGCGAGTTCGTCTAGTAGTTGAGTGCCAGTCATAGAAACCAAACTTGTCGAGAATAAAGCCTAAAGTTTCTAAGTGCCGAGAATTCCGAGTCTAAAAAGCTCTCTCTCCCCTCTTGCTCCTCGCCTAGGACTCCTTATATACTAGCTCCAAGGTCGGTTTACGCTTTTACTCTTCTGCCCTTAAGCCGTCATAGCATAAAAATGGAGATATTCCATTTTTTCCGATCTTCACAATTATCTTCAAAACTTCCGTATTTATCCGCGGAAACTTGACATTTATCCTTCCTTGTGGGCCAAGCGTAAACCATGCTGTGGTTTATGGGCTTTTGGTTAGGAAAATCATAGGATGGGCCTCGAGTCATGTTTTAGGTCCCTTTGGGCCGTCTTCCGACTCGACACGTTCACTACGAGTTTTCCACGGTTTCTAATCCGCTAAGTTTGATCGATGAATTAGAATGGCGGGAAACATGGACTGAGCTTGCTACGGTCTTCGGGAGATAGCGTTCGAAGGTTTGACGAGAATGCAAGAACTGGTGTCGAATCGATGTTCGGAAAGGTTCAATCGCTACACAGCGACCGAATTTTGGCTCGAGCCCGGTCGCTTCGTAGCGACCGAGCGGGACAAGCTCGGTCGCTACGGGACGATCGCTCGGTCGCTACGTAGCGACCGAACTTTGGCTCGAGCTCGGTCGGTACGTAGCGACCGAGCGGGACGAGCGCTCGGTCGCTACGTAGCGACCGAGCTTGGCCGAGCTCGGTCGCTACGTAGCGACCGAGCGGGACGATCGCTCGGTCGCTACGTAGCGACCGAGATTTGGTTCGAGCTCGGTCGCTACGTAGCGACCGAGCTTGGCTCGAGCTCGTTCGCTACGTAGCGACCGAGCGGGACGGACGCTCGCTCGCTACGTAGCGACCGGGCTGTGTGCATGCTTGGTCGCCGCGTATCGATCGAGCTTGGCTTGTCCGTGGTCCGATTGTCGTACTCGAGCTTGTCCGTGGCCGAATTGGATACATGTCTGTTTCCTTTGGACAATCGGTATTTAGTGGTTCGATTGAGATTTGAACAAGATTTTACCGCAAGGCTCTTTGTAAAGATATCTTTACGAAGATTACTTTTTCGTAAAAATGTTAATGCTGATTTTTACGGACTTTTAGACATTGATTCCGTCATGACCGATTTTGACCCCAACAGTTAGCCCCCCAGCTCGTTAGAACCATGAGTTTACAGCGTGAGGTTCTAGCGAGTGGCCTGGCAAGTTAGGCAAGTGAGTTAGGCGGAATTAATGGTTGAAAAGGTCAGTGGTAAATGGTCTTCTCGCTCTTCTAAAAATAGAACGCGATAAGATTGGGGCTGCGCCTTATGACGGCTGCCTACGTACCCTTGTTGAAGGGATCAAGCCTTTCGTAGTTCGTCTTGGAGTTTAAGGTTCTTATGACTAGTTTTCCAGTAGGACCTTTATGGTCTAGTCTTTATGTAGCGGTTATAAGGCGTGTTGCTGCCGATGGCATTTTGTATGGGTGTAGAGGGAAGACTACGAGTTGTCGTCTCGTAATCTAACTCTGTGTGTATTGCCATATCCATAATCTGTTTCGAGAGTTTTCCGCAGTGTGTAAACTTGCGGAATTTTTCTGAAGACGTTCGAATATTGGCAAAGAGACAAATTTTGGGATCTCGTATCAGGGTGTTTGATACTATGCCTAGAGATATTAGAGACCAGTGCGCTGAGTTTAGGGCAAGACCTAGGTTTACTTTCGGTTTAAGGATTGTGCGGTGACTGGCCGGCTATCATTTTTCCTGTTGCGATTTCTTTCTGATTCGTATCGATTTAAAGTCCGCGATAGGTTCTCGGCTTATACGACTTGTTTGATACGAATCGAGCATCTCTCCAAAAACCGGAAGTGCTAGACCAAAATTTCGGATTTCTTTTATAGCGCTATTATCCTTGTGTCGGATTTAAGAGAGTCATCATCTACGAGATGGCTAAGTCTGTTTAGGACGTTTAAGAGTTTGTTGTGATCAGCAACAAACTTAATGGTAAAAATTACTATTTTGAGTCTTCGCGAAGAATATGTTTTGAGAAGATGTTAGTGCGTATGACTGTCTGGTCTTCCATGAAGGTGTTTTTATCGAGGAAGGAAATTTAGTCGAAAAACTAATCTTCAGGCGTCTGCGACGTCTCGCGATGCTGAAGATTTGTTATTCTTTCGTATGCCACGTTTCGTGCTTGAAATGTTTGCGGGCTTTGAAGATATTTCGCGATGTTGCGAGGGTTTAGTATTAGCCCTGTGTTTGAGAAACGTTCTGGTTTGACTATGAATGTTTGCAGCCAAAAATTGTTGTTCCTGCTCGGATGCTAATAGCTTTATTTGCGATCGAGGAATTATGACTGAGGTGTCATGAAAATTTGTCCATGGGAACAAGCGTTTTCCTTCATAGTGCTTTGTGAAGTGTTGGCCTTCCGAGATGTATTTCGTGCATTTTTTAGGATGTTTCGTATAGCTCCAGAAGCTTTGTTTCGAATTTTTCCTTACATGCCGCGTATTATGGTTAAAACGTTGCGGGCTTAAAGTGAATTGTGGAGCGTATTGAACTTGGTCAATTTTCGAAAAGTTTAGATTTTCCGTTAACCGTTTGGTTGTTAGGACTTAGTTTCGTTACGAAGAATTTATCATATGATTTCCGACTGTGGGCTACACGATAATTTATCATATCATATAACCGATTTTACGAAGGTTGTAAATCAGTGATATGTAAACATATGTCAAAGTAGCATTGTTTCTGCGGGTTCTACGAGAAACGTTCCCGCTGTGATTTTGATCTTAGATGAAAGCTGCTTGGAGTTACCCATGGAGTATTACCGAAGTTTATTTCAATACGATCTAGTCGTGGCACGCTTTTCATAGGTTTTTCGAGAGGATTCTCATGACACATTCATTTCTTGAACGAATTGGTCAACCAGAAGTGGTTCTAGCTAACCATCGGGAGGAAAATGCTCCTTTTAATGTGCACGATGCTACATATATTCTCGAGTTTTCTTCGTCGCAAATGTTTTCGATGCTTTTCCGTGACTTACTTGGTACAACGGAAACTGAAAAAAAACGCTTTGGTGATTGAAGATTTCTCATAGAAATTTTTAAAACGAAACTGGCTTTCTGAAGCCGGAAAAGGCTTCAATACTTTGGCTAATCGTCGAGTTTCAGTTTGATATTGGTACAAGTTTTCTGTACGCATGATTGCGACAAGAAATGATGTATAGTTTTTGAGATTATGTTCATGATCGTCTGGATATGTTGCTAGCGTTTAGACGAATATTAAGATTATCGTTTGCCTATTCTTGACGATTTGCAGAAGTTTTTTGAAGTTTGGGAGTATATGAGTATAGTATACGTACCTACTCCCCTTTTTTTTTTACGAAAGAGAAACGGTTGAACCGATACTTTGAAGGGTTGTGTACGTTTCCTCTCCTGATGTTTGGAATGATCGATAATTCGGGACGATTTATAGACGACGCTTGGACTGTGATTTGGTTGTTTCCACGTTGACGACTTGGGATATGTCGGTTCCGAGAAAATTGCCAGAAACGAATCGGTTTTAAGACGACGTTCATGTCTCTAACTTTTTCTCTCTTTAGGAAGCGAGCTTGATATGCGTGGCGATCGTTTCTCGACTTTCGGAGAGTTTAGATCGGTTTGCAAGATCTGGATGAACAATTATGGAACAATATATCGAGACAGGAAAAATCGCTTAAAACTTAGTTCGCTAGACTATCCGCCTAGGTTTTACGTTCCTTAAAGTTCTATGGCAGCCTCAAAGTAATTTCCTACGAAAATTCCAAGTCTGATTTCAAAAATTTCAAGTCGAAAATACCTTAGTTCTCTCGAAGATGCAGTTTTGTCCCTTCTCAGTTTTGCGTGCTTATTTCCGTTTCCTATTCTCGTGTATGTTCGCCATTTCCGATATTGGTGTTTATCCTTTGAAACTTGACATTTATCTTCCGAACTTGACTGTTATCTTCTCCTTAGATAAGACGTCGATTTTTGTAAAAAAGTTCAACGTAATCGTATAGTTAAGGCGGCTAAGGTGTTAAGTTAATCATTGCCGTTTTATACGATTAATCTGAATCCATGCGAGAAAATAGGTCTTTGCGATTTTTTTTTATATCGTAAAGTCTCATTGGTAACTTCAATCGAGGAGAAACAAGAGACGTTTTGATCAAGATTCGAAAGTGAACGCAAAGATGGAGGTAGGGTGAGCAGAAACAAGCCAAGGAGTTTAAGATGAGGTTTACTTGTTTTTATCGTAAAATCTCAACGGAAACTCCGATTGAGACGAAACGAAAAGCGTTTCGATGAGAATTCAAAGGAGAACGCAAAGGAGGACCCCTTTGAGGCCTGACAGGTCGCTATAGCGAGTGAGGATGTCATCTCGGTCGCTATAGCGAGTGGAAGGGAGCCGAGACGAGTCCCACTTGTTTTCGTCGTAAAATCTCAACGGAAACTCCGATTGAGACGAAACGAAAAGCGTTTCGAAGAGGATGCAAAGGAGAACGCAAAGGAGGAACCCTTTGAGGACTTACAGGTCGCTACGTAGCGACTGACAGTCTGACAGGTCGCTACGTAGCGAGTGGAAGCAAGCCGGGAAGAGTCCTACTTGTTTTCGTCGCAAAATCTCAACGGAAACTCCGATTGAGACGAAACGAAAAGTGTTTCGACGAGGATTCAAAAGAGAACCCAAAGGAAGACCTTTCTGAGGCCTTACAGGTCGCTACGTAGCGAGTGTAGAGTTGGCTTGAGCTCGGTCACTACGTAGCGACCGAGCAGTGTGTGTGCTCGGTCGCTACGTAGCGACCGAGCAGCGTGTGCGTGCTTGGTCGCTACGTAGCGACCGAGCAGTGTGTGTGCTCGGTCGCTACGTAGCGACCGAGCAGCGTGTGTGCTCGGTTGCTACGTAGCGACCGAGCAGCGTGTGTGCTCGGTCGCTACGTAGCGACCGAGCAGCGTATGTGCTCGGTCGCTACGTAGCGACCGAGCAGCGTGCGTGCTCGGTCGCTACGTAGCAACCGAGCCGTGTGCGTGCTCGGTCGCTACGTAGCGACCGAGCAGCGTGTGTGCTCGGTCGCTATGTAGCGACCGAGCTATGTAATCGTTTTGTTGTGTTTCCTTTTTCCGCGATTATCGTAGGGGTTTTTCAGCGGTTTTTTTGGGAGAAATGTTTTCGGAAAACGTGTTTTGGTAAAACCCTTACGCATTGAGATTTCTTTACGGGGTTTTGATAAGATTTATCGTTTCCCTTTTTGTTTACAGGGAGAAATCGCGAGCTTGTTTTAGTGCTCTTCCTGTGGCAGAAGGTCGTGACTAAGTTTTCGATTTTGTTGAAAACTACGGCGTTTGCGTAAGCGTTGGCCATAGGAGCAGTCAGTGCTGCGAGTTTGTCTTTCATATATCCAAACATCGTTTCGATCAAGCGTTTTGTGGCCATGTGTAAGAGTAATCCGTAACCCCCCCTCCTTCTAGCGCCAAACTGTGGGAACCGAAATTCGCACTGTCGATTTCCGTTTAAATAAGGAAACTAGGAAAACCCTAATTTCCCAGAGGTCCCGGATCTCTGTGAGAGCCAACGACAAGTGATCGAATATATGCGGAAATCATGAAAAGATAACAAACGAGTTTAGAGAAAACAGTAGATCTTATTTCGAGTCCGCGTAAGAGCGTTGCGATCATTACAAGGGATCATAAAAGCTTTGGCCGCAAAGGCTGTCAGCGAGTTACTTAGTTCTAGCAGCCTAAAAGCTCAAACCTATTTGAGTCGCAGCTCGATAACAAAAGACGAAAAAGATAAATAAAAGGTTTTTGATTGATTTCGGACTGAACTTTGTTAAAGGCTGCCTACGTACCCCTTTCGAGGATCAAGCCGAACGTAGTTCAATTAATAGAGCTGGACAAGAGATCGAACTGCCTGGGCGAGTTCGTCTAGTAGTTGAGTGCCAGTCATAGAAACCGAACTTGTCGAGAATAAAGCCTAAAGTTTCTAAGTGCCGAGAATTCCGAGTCTAAAAAGCTCTCTCTCCCCTCTTGTTCCTCGCCTAGGACTCCTTATATACTAGCTCCAAGGTCGGTTTACGCTTTTACTCTTCTGCCCTTAAGCCGTCATAGCATAAAAATGGAGATATTACATTTTTCCGATCTTCACAATTATCTTCAAAACTTCCGTATTTATCCGCGGAAACTTGACATTTATCCTTCCTTGTGGGCCAAGCGTAAACCATGCTGTGGTTTACGGGCTTTTGGTTAGGAAAATCATAGGATGGGCCTCGAGTCATGTTTTAGGTCCCTTTGGGCCGTCTTCCGACTCGATACGTTTACTACGAGTTTTCCGCGGTTTCTAATCCGCTAAGTTTGATCGATGAATTAGAATGGCGGGAAACATGGACTGAGCTTGCTACGGTCTTCGGGAGATAGCGTTCGAATGTTTGACGAGAATGCAAGAACTGGTGTCGTATCGATGTTCGGAAAGGTTCAATCGCTACACAGCGACCGAATTTTGGCTCAAGCCCGGTCGCTACAAAGCGACCGAGCGGGACGAGCGCTCAGCGACCGAGCTTGGCCGAGCTTGGTCGCTACGTAGCAACCGAGCGGGACGATCGCTCGGTCGCTACGTAGCGACCGAGCTTTGGCTCGAGCTCGGTCGCTACGTAGCGACCGAGCGGGACGAGCGCTCGGTCGCTACGTAGCGACCGAGCTTGGCCGAGCTCGGTCGCTACGTAGCGACCGAGCGGGACGATCGCTCGGTCGCTACGTAGCGACCGAGCTTTGGTTCGAGCTCGGTCGCTACGTAGCGACCGAGCGGGACGATCGCTCGGTCGCTACGTAGCGACCGAGCGATGCGGGACGGACGCTCGCTACATAGCGACCGGGCTGTGTGCATGCTTGGTCGCCGCGTATCGATCGAGCTTGGCTTGTCCGTGGTCCGATTGTCGTACTCGAGCTTGTCCGTGGCCGAATTGGATACATGTCTGTTTCCTTCGGACAATCGGTATTTAGTGGTTCGATTGAGATTTGAACAAGATTTTACCGCAAGGCTCTTTGTAAAGATATTTTTACGAAGATTACTTTTTCGTAAAAATGTTAATGCTGATTTTTACGGACTTTTAGACATTGATTCCGTCGTGACCGATTTTGACCCCAACAATGAGCACCATAGCCGGTATCAAATACCCAAGAAGTAGAACTAGAAGTAGTAACATTTACTTCCATAATATAAATACCACTAGACGATATTTCAAAAGTCTTTTTCTTTTTTAGATCTTCCAAGTAGGGTATAAACTCTTGTTTGAGAATAATTCTCGGGTTTCGACACCATTGGAGGAAATTTGATCCATTCAATTTGTCCTTCTCAAGGGCATATTGCAATGAAAATGGGTTGTGAGGAGTTAACATTGTTGAAATAGAAGAATATCAAATATTAATATGATGTTCATGAATTGGAGAAATCTCAACAATTAAGAATATTTAAATAATTTTCTCAAATGAATGTAATAATTCAAGATCCATATTTTACTAAAATTCGAGTGAGATTTGGCTCATCGCCCGAATGTTTAGCTATTTAGGTAAGCAACACTTTGCTAACTATATCCAATATAATTCTTGGTTGTCAGATGACATCTTATGTCTTATCCAACCTATGTCTCTAAGGCCAAAACCGTTTTGATAGCTTAGTCAAATAAACCAATCTTATATTCATATGGTAACCGTTATCATCTACCTCACTCATGTAATGGCAGACACCTTGCTTTGGCAAGCCCATCTTACAACGAAACGAGCCTTGATAGTTGATAAGAATGGGTAGACATCAAAAATACTTAAAATTAATTGAGGAATAAATTTTATTCCAATTTACTTTTATATTTAAAATTTATATCTAATATAAAATATAAATATAACTAATACATATCTTATATGTACTTTAATTGGATTATGAATCTTATATATAAAAACAGAAGTCACAACCTTGATTTATGTGTGATTTTTTAAAAAAATGGACCTAATAAACTTATTCATAAAAAGTCATGTTACATTTAATATTTAATCTTATCATTTAAATTTTGGGCCTACCAAAAATTTTTATTGGGCTATCAATAATTTGATTTAAACAATAGATGTTCCATTGGATTTATAGATAATATAAATTAAATAGATATAATTTAATATTGTAATACTATACCTCTATATGCTAAATATTTAAATATTTTGTCGATGTTAACTTTTAAAATTATAAAGATTTTATTTTAAATAACAAAAATCATATTATCTTTTTTTTATAACACCACAAAAATCATATTATCTAACAATGATTAATCTTTACTACCTTAAACCAATGAAAAGAAAAATTTAAACTATATAGTTTATTTTAAATATTAAACAAAAATTAAATGTTTAATTATTTTCTCGATAATATAAATATATGAAGCGAAAAGTTTAATTTTTAAAAAACTTTCTAAATTTGTGAAATGTTACAATATTTTTGAATATGAAAGTAAAACAATATTTTTACTAATCTTTATATGTATAGTTATGATTTTAATAATGAAATAATAATCCAAAAATATATATATAAAAGAAGAAGATACAAATACATGTGAAAGTTTGAAACAATATATTCAATGGAAAAAATATAAAGTAAAATTATTATGTTTTAAAAAATGATAAACACATATATATTATAATATATACCAATTTAGAATTGAAAATAAAATATTTGTATAAAAATAAATAAAAATAAAATCTCGCGCGGTTACGCGGATCGAGATCTAGTAATTATATTAATTTTAGAATCTAATCAAATTAGAATTCTAAAACATAGAGACAAAAACGATCGAATCAAATCGATCAAGCTAACCAAATAAACCAGAGAACTGGTTTAACCGGTTTAAAAGGTTACACAGAATCTGAACAACTAGGTTACAATAACACACGTTGACTTTTGAAATTAATTATACAGAAACAATTTCTTTGACGTGTGCATGTTGTTTGAATAATCGGTTTCAGAAACCAATTCTCGGTGACGATCACACAATCACATGATTCCATGATACATATTACTTTATCTAAAATCAAGTTAACAAGTATTACAGGAGTGCTTTCTTTAAATTATATGTATGCATAAACAATGTGTAAACGTACATGAGAACGCGTATATCTAGATATTCTTAAATCACTTGCAACTGATTAATTGAATTAGCTAGATATCAGAACAAACATAATTTCTTTTCTTCATAAACAAAAGAACAACGAACGTGTATATCTCTATAAACACATTGAAGCTATCTCAATTTATTTTCTGTATTATGCAAGCAAGTTCTGATACCACTGTTGGATTTCATACCGGTTTATAACGATTTATAAATCAACCTATAAATTCATATGCCTAGAATCTCATGTCAATATTAAAATAAATCTAGAATTTATGATTTTGAATATACCTGGTTATTCGCAACGGAAAGATGAATAAACTAAAAACACTCCAAACTCCGTGTCTCTACTAATATCCACACGCACACAAACTGGATCAGAACGGGATGCTAGTGCCGACGAGATCAAATCTCACACAAACCTTTTTATCTCTTAGTTTTTAGGGTTTTGATTTAAGCGGCCAATAGATGATCTTTAACATAATAATAAACATGTATATATATGTGTCGAGTTAACCTAATTACATCACGTGGTCATTACGTCAACGTAATTAGCTTAGTAAGATCCAAATCCAATTTAGATTTAGGTAGAATACACAATACACATTTATTATTTCTATTTATCTTATAAATAGAAGATCATCAAAACTCTAATAATAGTTTAATCCAAATTAAACTTAATAATAATTTGATCCAATTTGTTTAGGTGTGTGATGATCGAATATTATAACCACCTAATATTATATAACGGCCGAATATGAACTTTACAACTTTAATCAGAGAGTAAGTACAATAGATTTCAAGATATTCCCAACAAAGGAGAGGAGATGACTTTTTAGACGAGAAAGTGTAGGTTTGATATATCATCTCTGAAGAAACATTCAGAAATATCTTCTGTCTTTCGTCAATAGGGTTTAAGGAGTCAAGTCAAAAGAGTTTTATTTAAAAGTTATATACATATATATATTTACTATTAAGTACTAACAACAAGCTTCAGTAGCTCAGCTGGTTCGAGCGTGTGGCTGTTAACCTCAAGGTCGGTGGGTTAGCGCTTTTTTTTTCCATGAAAAACAACATACGTAACCTTGACCCCGGACGTGAAGAATCGACGTTTACTCTCGTGACAGCAATTATATATCTGAAGAAATAAAATTACAAGATGGAAACAAATATTTCTACGACATTACATACAATAGTAATCAAGAGAACAGTCCATGGATTGGAATTATTCTTATCAAACACACTAGAGCCATTAGAGCTTGCTAGGTAGATCAACACCATTATGTTTGACATTGAGGCTACGTCGTTGTACCATCCACAGCCTCCCTGTGGCTATGAGTTCTTCATCACATTCTCTTCGAATCTCAATCACTGCGGACGTTAGATCGTCTTTCCTGCCTATCACTCTTGCTTCGATCTTTACTTCGTCCTACATTATTTATCTAATTTGAAAAGGAGATAAACATATAAACTTCTATTTTATTGGATTCATGTTCTTATTAAGTTGAATGCGTATAATCTTACTTTTCGTCGTCTACAACTCACATAAGTATATTGGCAGATGAATATGAATTATAACACGTCAGTGACACAAATACATTAAATTAGATTTCATCATGTTAAAGTTGTCTAATCTAGTTTCATCCCTACAAGCTGAAGAAAAAAATATTGTTTGGTTGCATTCTTTAAATTAACAAATACACAGTAACTAAAATCAAATGAATGAAAAAAGAAAATTGATTAATTAAAGCTTAATTTCTTTTATAATACTTCTAATTAAACATATAATTTGTTGGAAAGCAAATTCGAACTAACCAAACACGAATGGAACGATATTGTGGTTTTATATATTTTTCAAATGCTTTTAGAGAAATTTTTAATTTATTTGTTAACGTTAATAAATTATAAGAAACACACAATAAAATTAAGAAAAGTCTAATTACTTGCTTCTTGGCTGTCGAATATAGCGAATAGTTGAAATCTACTGAGGCATGATCAGATCCTCCAGCCGAGAATATGGCTGTGGCTCCTATATTTTCCATTATCGCTGCAATTGCTCCAGTGTGAATGGTCCCATCTTCCCCCTGAGCAAGTTCGTGTAATACAATGGCATTACTAATAAGGAAATGACTATCAAAAGGAATAAAACAAGTAATATACAATGAGATTTCGATCTTTGCCGGCTTCTAGCTCTGGAAATAAAGTTCTACCGGTTTATATGTATAGGATTGCATTTCACATGGTTTAATATAATCTTCAGATGATAAAAAAATACAACGATGAGTGAAAGAATTTACCAAAACACGGTCCTCTATGATCAGTTTACACTCTATGATTCCTTTTCCAACATGAATGGCTTGGATGCCTTGTAGGATTGAACCAGGAAAATAGTCAAGGCTTGCGTTGCTCAGCTCTTCCAAATACGCTGTCACTTTGGGAAGGGCTGGATGTACCATAGCTTCAATTCTTGTTACTCAATAGATATGAAGCTTTGATTGCAATATTGTTTTTATCTTCGAAATTTGTGATATGTACAGTCTGGTGTCAATGATTACTTATTGCCAAACCTCTAGATATTTCCACATTGAAAATATGTGGACATCATGAAAGAGACAAGTTCTGGCATACCAGTTCATTTCATAACTGAAGATTGTGATTGATGAGTCAATTATAACCATAGAATACCATATATCTTTCCATTTTTATTTAAAATTAATTTAAAAGACATTCTTAAAGGTTCTGGCAAATTATTTCACAAAACCAAAACCTTCGCTCGATTTTATTTACCTACGCTAGATTAGATCTTAGTCACTTGAACTTGTTTAAAGATATAATATGAAATCAAATATATATATGTATAACCGTTTTTATATTATATAAATATTTTCTTTTATATATGTAATATAAAGAATATGAAACCAAAATAAAAAATTAAAGTAACAAAGATTAGTAAAAAAAGAAAATGAATGGCAATAATGAAATTAATGGTAATTTTTATTATTCATTAACGATATCATTCTAATTAATCATTCTAAGAATTAACGTGAAGGAGACACGTAGAAAACTGACTTCTTAGATAATTATAGATCTTCCTAGTATTTCTTGTTTTTTACTATATTAAGAATAAATTAAAATTTAGAATATATAAATAAATTAAAAATGAGAAATGTTAAATAAATTATGAACTTTCAAATTCAGTAGAATTAAAGCACCGACATTTCATGAACCAATAAAATGTTAAATTTTTGTTGATCAATCATTTTAGTTTTTCAATTTTATTTTTTGATAAACGTGGTAATTCCAAAGACTTTCTACGCCCAAAAACTAATCCCACAAAGCTTTCCATCTGGATACGCAACTAATCCACCAATATGGCATGGCCAAAACGACTTGGTTGTTTTTTTCTGTTGTTAACCAGATCATTTTCTTTAGTCAACAATTATAATTAACTAACATTAAAACTAAAATAGCACTTAAAGATGTGAACATTTTAGCAGGTTATAAGTTAACTTGTTTCAAAAAATTTATTATTTTCTTATGGAATAAAATGGTTTTGAACATTTTGTTTATATTTTTAGCTACTATTCAGTTACCAGTTACCACTATGAACATAATTTTGTCTGCCCCTCCTCTTCTTATTAAAGAATCTCCTATGCTCCTCTGAAATCGCCTATGCCCATCTCCCTTTAATGAAATGCGCAATGACGAAACTGGCCTTCTGAAAAAAAAAAAATTTAGGTGGAATTGATTTCATTTGGTTTAGGAATTGGAATTGCGGTATAGTTAAATCCACATCGGTTGGGTTGGGTATCGAATATAAAAAAAATTAAAAGGGGAAGAAAAAGAAATTCCGATTCCAAAACCCGAAGCTCATCCTCCATCAATCCATCCAACAGCTCAGCGTGGACTGATCTCTCCCGAAGCTTATCATTGGCGTAGAACAATCGTTTCTCAACGTCTAGCATTCCGTCGAGGACGGAGGAGTAATTGGTAAGTTTTGATCTCTGGTTGGAATCGAGCTCTTTCTCCAGTACGTTGTAGTGGATTATAAATGGATTCGAATTAGGAGTAATGTTCAATGTCATTAATTTGTTTCTAGGTCAATTGGTATAAAATGCATTTCAGTGGGTGAATAGGGTTGTATTGGCAGTAGAATGAGAGGTAGATCGATCCGCAGCAGAAACCTAATTCAATTTGCTGTAGACAATTGTAGTAAAACTGTATTACTCGGAACAACTGGTAAAGCTTTGGATATCTGAGAATACTGGGAACAATTGGTAGAACGTTGAATAACTATAGTCTATTTGTTGAGTGTGTTCCATTTTTTGGCAGGATACAATGAGCAATTATGTCAGCATTCATTTTCAATTAAAAGAACGCATGTTTAGTATTACTGTGAAGACTCTAGTGGAGGATATGACTTTATCAATGATAGAAGAGAGGATGTATAAGAAGCGTGGGTTGGATGAACGTAGCGGAAACTGATACCCGTCTCCATACAAGAATCAGTCTCCAAACTAGTATCAGTCTCCATACCAGTATCAGTTTCCATACTGGTATCAGTCGCCATACCACTACCCGTCTCCATATAATCATCTCCTCTTTTATCATCATCATTCTTCCCCTCGTTATTTCCCTCTTTCTCTTCTACGTACAAAGTTATGGCATTAGGTCCAATTTAATTCTCCAATGGCTCCAAAGGTTTGTAGTTCATACCAACAGAACTTTTACCAACTATTGACAATTTATCAACCAGTTCTAATCTTACACTACTCTCCACAACCAAAAGACATCTTCGGTTCTCTTTATTTGTCGACATTAGGTAAACAAAAAGATCCTCATCATCATCAATATTTAATGGTCGCTCACATCCTACCACCAAAAAAATGTAGCTCAGTTTCAGTTTTTCCGTACGTTCATCCAACCGAAGCTTCTTATACATTCTCTCTTCTATTATTGATAAAGTCATATCCTCCATTGAATTCTTCACAGTAATACTAAACATGCGTTATTTGAATTGAAAATGAATGCTGACGTGATTGCTCATTGTATCCTGCCAAAAAATTGGAACACACTCAACAAATGGACTATAGTTATCCAACGTTCTACCAGTTGTTCCCATTATTCTCAGATATCCAAAGCTTTACCAGTTGTTCCGAGTAATACAATTTTACTATAATTGTCTAACAAATTGAATTAGGTTTCAGCTGTGGATACATTTTATACCAATTGACCCAGAAATGAATCAATGAAGTTGAACATTAGTCCTAATTCAAATTCATTTATAATCCACTACAACATACTGGAGAAAGAGCTTGATTCCAACCAGAGATCAAAACTTACCAATTACTCCACCGGCCCCGACGGAATGCTAGACATCGGGAAACGATTGTTCTACACCGACGAGAAGCTTCAGGAGAGATCATTCCACGCTGAGCTGCGGGATGGATTGATGGAGGAGGAGCTGCGGGTTTTGGAATTGGAATTTCCTTTTCTTCTCCTTTTAATTTTTTTTTTAATATTCGATACCCAACCAAACCGATGTGGATTTAACCATACCGCAATTCCGATTCCTAAACCCAATTGAAATCAATTCCACCTGAATTTCTGTTTTTTCTAATTTTTTTTTTCAGAAGGCCAGTTTTGTCATTGCGCATTTCATTAAAAGGAGAGGAGCATATGCGATTTCAGAGGGGCATATGAGATTCTTTAATGAGAAGGGGCAGACAAGATGTTGTTCCTCTGGGTTTCCTTCGGTTTAAGAATGATTTAGGGTTTTGATTTGGTTTGTGTCGTGGTTCGAATTAGGTCGGATTGGAGCCGGGTAGAACCAGGTAATACTCGTAAATATCTCAACTTTCCTACGGTTTTGTGATCTTTTACTTAGTTTCTGTATTAAACAATATTATTTTCATTCCATGTTTTATAACATGTCCTTGGAAGATTGATTCATGAGATCCAGGGGCAAGGTAGCCGTTGATCCTTACCACTATGCGCCTTGTTGCAGCAGTTGAAGAGTTCAAGCTATTAAAAATTTTAATTTATGAGCATAGTATATATACCCTTTACAATTTGGTTTCAGCTATGTTTAAGACGAGGAGCTAGCGGATTCAAAAACAAAACAAGTTGAGAGAGAGCAGAGAGAGAGAGAGAGAGAGAGAGAGAGAGAGAGAGAGAGAGAGAGAGAGAGAGAGAGAGAGAGAGAGAGAGAGAGAGAGAGAGATTGGAGCGATTTCAATCCCTAGCTCCGGCCGGCCGGTTTGGCTGTGCTGGAGGCGATTCTCCTTCCCCTTCCTCATTTGTTCTTTGATTTCCTTTCCCCAGTTCAAAACCGAGACGATATGCATGCTATTTTGACGTGGTCGTTTCCTCTGGAGCTCGTGTTGTGGTCGGATACAATGCTCTTCGTTTGGAGTGGCGGCGAGTCTAGGGCTAGGCTGAGAAAAGGATGGTCGGCTTTTAGGATTGAAGGGTATATCAGATCTAATTTTCCCTTTTCAGATCTAGGGTTTATCCTTTTCGGCGATGGCGCGTGAAGCTGATATAACATGAATTTTACCTATTATTAGACATGGTATATATGTGTTTTAAATACATTATATTTGTTTTGGAGTCTTTTTAGTATGTTTTAAGGTTTATGAGTGATTTGGAGGAAAGTGGTGATTTATGTGCATTTTGAAGAGAAAATGACAAATGCCCAAAGTTGACCATCGACCATGACTATCGATCGATGGACGAAGGCAACAATCGATTGACACACACCTTGTGGTGTCGATCGATGGCGAAGCGCGCGAAAGCCAAATTGGTTTCCAACCGACTTAAAGCCCAAGTCCCACAAGAATTACCAGATTACTCATGACGAGTTTGAACCTAATATTTATGTGCTCTGCCATTGTTCTAGGCAAGACACGCTTTCATACTTTCTACTTTTCATACAACAAAATACTTAGAGTCTTAGGTTTGGAGAGAAGATCCAAGAACTCCTTCAGAGATTTGTGATTGGAACTCCAGTTTCTTTACTATATTATATTTATGCAATTTAGTTATCTTGTTGTTATGAATTGCTTAGCCATGTTTGAGTAGTTTATCTTGTTAGATTTAAGGTTCATATATTCATGAGGGATTAGCCCAAAATATAGAATTGCTAAGTGTCAGGATATTAATCAACTAAATTGTTCTTACTGCATGTGTTCTAAAGTAGCTAACTAGGACCTTGCCTATAGATATTATGGCACATTCGGAAGTTTGGTTCTTTGTCTGAAATAGTTTAGGTTGTGATAGGATTACTAGAAACAAGCGGAAGCTGATTTAATTAACATAGTGAATACGTTCAAACCCATTCATAATGCTCCCTGGAAGGAACGTCGTTCGACAACTCACTAGTTGCATCGATCGACGGGTTGAAAGGTGTATCGATCGACACTCTGTTGTTGGAATTGATCGACACTTTCTCATGACCAACAAGCGACAGTGAGGTCCTTGATCCGACGATATGGAAATTGATCGACTATTCTTATTGTTTGAGTTCTAAAATATTCATATATACTTAGTCTATATCTCTATAATCATGATTGTCTGAATAGAAATCCTAAGTCTAACGTTTCCCATATCTAGGACCGACTAGTAAACGTTAGACTTAGGGCATATACTTAGTGTTAACATATTTGAATCTATTACTATAATTAGCTACAGTAGATAGCTAGTGATCTCGCTGCGAAATAGTGCTCCTTCTAAAGGTCAGGTCTTTTATGGCATTTGAAAATATACACTTTTTCTTTTCTTGAATGAAAATGTACACTTTTTTTTTTGTTAATAAAATTATTTTCTTTGTCTGTAGACATATATATCTTCAAAAGTGTTTGTAGATATGTCAAAAAAAAAAAACAATTTGACATGTCTACGAGGAGAATAAATAATTGGTGGGATACTTGTTCAAAGATTATAGTGAGCAGCAACGGTGGAGGAAAAGTTGCAGTGATTGACGCCATTTTGTTCAAAGAATTGGATAGCCTTATCTTCACCTAATCCACGTGGCATCTCATAATTGGCATACGAAATCTCAGACATGAAAACCATTCGCCACGTGTCAGAACAAGATTCATCCATGAGTGAAGTAGATTCTCTACCTATGCATATTACAAACACTCCACTCACTTACTTTGGCAACATCAAGGACTGAAGGAGAGAAGTCTTTATTGTTTGTTCGTCTGAGAAACATGGCGTCTTTAGCAACCATCGCCGCCGTTCAACCCTCTGCCACCATCAAAGGACTCGGAGGAAGCTCTCTCGCCGGATCTAAGCTTTTCATTAAGCCTTCTCGCCAAAGCTGCAAACCCAAATCCACAAGGTAAACTAAAACCCTAACATTTAGAATCTTGGATTGATATTGATGCGAATGTTCCTTTTGGGGGGTTTGTACTAGAGCTGGTGCCGTGGTGGCTAAATATGGAGACAAAAGTGTATACTTTGATTTAGAAGATTTGGGTAACACAACAGGGCAATGGGATTTGTATGGATCTGATGCTCCTTCTCCTTACAACCCACTTCAGGTTTTTCTAGAAAACCCTAATTTTCTTATATGCTTCTTCAAATTCTGAGCAATGATTGTGACTGTTAAACATTTCTTGCAGAGCAAGTTCTTTGAGACATTTGCTGCTCCTTTCACAAAGAGAGGTTTGCTTCTCAAGTTCTTGATTCTTGGAGGTGGCTCTTTGCTTACTTATGTCAGTGCTTCCTCGACGGGCGATGTTCTTCCTATTAAACGAGGTCCTCAAGAGAAGCCTAAGCTCGGTCCTCGGGGAAAACTTTAAATTAGCTTTCTAAAATCCATTCAAAATGTCACAAAAATTTCTACCCAATTCTGTGAACCCTTTTTAGTGCTCTATGTATATTGTGCTGTGTTAATTGCTTTGTAAGACAGTTAATTATGAGAATCAGTTATGATGAATCAATGAAGATTGTCTTTCAAGGTCTGCTACAAGAAAATGCAACAAGCAAATCTAATTTTATTAACACATTCCTTTCGGCTCTGTAGCAACCTTCGTGATACGTAGGAGAAACCATTAGGTGGGACTTAAACCGCCGGTAACCACCATTTCTTATCGTTTCTTGTCTCGCAAGAATCAGGAGAATCCTTTTTGACTTAATAAAACTCGTTCTGATCCTTGAATTGATCAAGACAATCCTGCAAACAAGCACAACAAAAATTGTCAAATATCAAGAAAATGGACATAAAATGAGAGATTATATTTTAGCAATTTGTTCTTGTTCTTACAAGGAGCATTCAATCGAGTTTCTTAAGTGCATGGTGGTTGACTTCTGAACATCATCATGTCATTATCATCATCGTCAAAATCGTCTAATGGTGATTAGTTTATTAATGACTCTACTGCTGGTGGGGGATTTTGTCCGCAATTCAGTAAAAGAGATATATAAAGATCTTGTACATTACACTTTTATTGATCACAGAAAAGTCAGCACGTCTTCATTGAAATCAGTGTCCCATCTTGAGTCTATATACAGACCTAGATTCAAACAAAGCTATAAAGAGCAAAAAGAGAAGAAGAAAAATCAGGATAGGCTCTTCAAGCTTGCTCTTTCACAGACATATTTTCATAGAAGGATAAAACATTGGATAAGGTTTTTTTTAATTAAGGAGCAGAAGCGCCTTTGAAGATTAGGAACTTAAGTGTCTCCAACTGAAAATAGATGAATGTCCCTTTAGAATGTGTGAAGAAACACCCAAAGTTTGATCCCACCACACATTGCCATCCACTCCCATATCTTTCATCAAACTCCTGAATTCATTACAAAACATAAAACCGTCTAATTAACTATAGATGATGGATGATGTGAAGCTAATACAACCAAAATATTCATTTGGGTCCTATAAAATATTTCTACATGTCCATCAAGATATTAACAATGAGACGGCTACAAATTGTCAAACTAGGATTGAAGTCATTTGAGTATGAAGATTTTAACCATGAGGCTTGTGGTAACAATGTATTTAACCTTCTTGATGTGGCCAGCAATGGATTTACAGTCAACGACATCAAAAATATCAAGAGCTTGAGAAGCCAAAGACATGGCTTGAACCTGCATCTATTAACTCAAGTGTACCAAACGCTGTGACTCAAGCAGAGGGTCTTGGAAAGGCAAAGACTCCGACTCACTCGGAAGGTTTTGGCAAGACAAAGACTCATGCTCTTTCAGAAGGTTTGGATGATGATGTGCCAGTTCTAGCCGTTAAGGCTCTTGTCGCTACTCACAGTCAAAGGAGCAACAAACTACCTTGCCACCAAGAGAGTACGAAGATGACAGCTAAGGGAATCTTTACCTCCAACAGATTTGGGTGTTTGGAGTCATGCGCAATCATTGGCTGATGACAGCTTGAGGATAAGATCGGATTTTGTGTATAAAAGAACATCAGCTCTGTATTTGTTTTCCTAAGTTGAAAAGCATTAATAAAATAAAAGCTATCTTCTTCGTCAGTCTCTGTGTAACTTTCATGGTATCAGAGCCATGGAAGAAACCACAAACACGCTCTCCGTTCCGTCTCTAAGCATTTCTCAATGCGTTACTCTGAAGCTGTCCTCCACAAACTACCTTTTGTGGAAGACACAGTTCGAGTCGTTTCTTTCTAGCCAGTCTTTGCTTGGATACATCGACGGCTCAACCCCTCGTCCCCTACCCACTGTGACAACTCAAGACGGTGAACTCGTCACTGAAGCAGCAAATCCTGAGTTTGCCAAATGGATGCGTCGTGATCAGCTGGTCATGTCATGGCTGTTTGGTTCTCTCACTGAAGATGCCCTGAGGTCTGTTTACGGTCTCCACTCTGCTCAAGAAGTTTGGATCTCCCTTGCTCAGAAGTATAATCGTGTGTCTGCGACAAGAAAGCTGGATCTACAACGTAAGCTCCAAGCGATGTCAAAGCAGCAAAAGAGTATGACTGAGTATCTCGGGGAAGTCAAGGCGGTGTGTGACCAGCTTCACTCTATCGGCTGTCCTATTTCAGAGCAAGAAATGATATATGGGGCTCTCAGTGGCTTGGGAAAAGAGTATGAGTCCATATGCACTGTTATTGAGCACTCAATGGACTCAGTCACACAGCTGAGCTTCGAAGATGCGGTTTTCAAGCTTACTACATTTGATGATAAACTGAAGATCCAGAATCAACCTCCTGAAGTGAGCCCTCACCTTGCTTTCCACACTGGTCGTGGCTACTCTTCACGTGGCCGTGGTAACAGAGGTGGTTACAGAGGAAGGAGTTCCGGTTCGTACTCAACTCGTGGAAGGGGATTTCAGCAGCAGTTTTCGGGTGCAACTGGCTCCAACACAAGACCTACATGTCAGATTTGTGGGCGGTATGGTCACTCTGCAGCAAAATGTTACAACCGGTTTGACCAAGACTATCAAGTCTCCGATACTGTCCACAATGCTTTAACAACTATGAAGATCTCGGATCAGCATCAGTTATCTGGTCAGGAATGGTATCCAGATTCAGCGGCATCAGCACACATCACCAACAACGCCTCTCAGCTTCACTCCTCAGAGCCATACATCGGTAATGATCAGGTGATAGTGGGTAATGGTGATTTCCTCCCTATCACACACAAAGGCTCTGTTGCTCTTCATACTACTCAAGGTACAATGCTTCCTTTAGATGATGTTTTGGTTTGTCCTGAAATCACAAGGAATCTTCTGTCTGTTTCTAAGTTAACAAAAGACTATCCTTGTGAGTTCACCTTTGATTCTGATCATGTGTTTGTAAAGGACAAGGTAACAAAGGCAGTGATAACACAAGGCAGCAGACTTAAGGATCTGTATATGTTCAAGGATGCGAGGTTTCAAGCTTATTACTCTAACCGGCAGCAAGCTACAAGTGATGAGGTGTGGCATCAAAGGTTGGGTCATCCTCACAAGGAAATCCTTCAACAACTGTCCAGAATGAAGGCTATTATCATCAATAAGGCGAGCTCAAAGACTTTCTGCGATGCTTGTCAAGTAGGAAAGAGTAGTAAACTTCCGTTTTTAGTTTCTGAAACTGTTTCATCTAGACCATTGGAGAGGATACACTGTGATCTATGGGGTCCCAGTCCTGTTGTTTCTTCACAAGGGTTTAAGTATCATGTAATCTTCGTTGACAATAAATCAAGGTTTACATGGTTCTATCCTTTAAAGCAAAAGTCTGATTTCTTCTCGGTGTTTCTTCGCTTTCAAACTATGGTTGAGAACCAGTGTCAACAGAAGATCTTGCAGTTTCAGTGTGATGGTGGTGGAGAATTTATCAGCAGAGCCTTTCTAAATCATCTGTCTCAGTGTGGTATCAAACAGCTAGTTTCCTGTCCGCACACACCTCAACAGAATGGGATTTCGGAAAGAAAGCATCGTCATATAACTGAGCTAGGCTTGACCATGCTGTACAACAGCAAAGTTCCACTTCAGATGTGGGTTGAGGCATTCTTCACTACCGCATTTTTAGGAAACTTGCTGCCTTCTTCTGTTCTTCCAGACCAGAAGAGCGCTTTTGAAGTTCTACATGGAACAACACCAATCTACACAGCTCTCCGTGTGTTTGGATGTCGATGTTTTCCATATTTGAGACCTTATATGAAGAACAAGATGGATCCCAAGTCGTTGATGTGTGTGTTTCTTGGTTACAATGAGAAGTATAAGGGGTATAGGTGTCTACATCCACCTACTGGTCGTGTGTTTATAAGTCGGCATGTCCTATTTGAAGAATCAAGCTTCCCGTTTGCTGATACGTACAGTCAGTATCATAAAGAAACAGACTCTCCTCTTCTCAATGCATGGCGTTTATCTAATGTGCAACAAGTGTCTGAAACGAAGTCAAGTGACTTAAGAAGCTCAGTGCCTGAAGAGTTTCCCAGCAGAAGTGTCACACAGGTTGATCAGGTGAATCAGCTTTTGCCACAGAACCTGAACGAGATCAACAATGCTGATGAGTCATCTAGCTCTTCAGATAATGAAAGTAATCAGTCAAATGGATCTCCTGAAGTTGTTCAGCATCAAGAGGTAGCACCTGTTCAACAACCTCAGCACACTATGACAACTAGAGCACGGTCTGGTATTGTGAAGCCAAACCCTCGCTATGCTATGATCACTGTGAAAGATGAGTTTGCTGAACCAAAGACAATAAAGCAAGCTTTGAAGCACCCGGGATGGACTAAGTCATGTAAAGAAGAAATAGGAAACATGTATGAGACAAATACTTGGTCTCTGGTGCCACCTGCGGATGATCAAAATCCTGTAAGTTGCGGTTGGATTTTCAAGACCAAGCTGAATGCTGATGGGTCTGTACTGAAGTTGAGGTCTCGTATAGTTGCAAGAGGTAATGAACAAGAAGAGGGTATCGATTACTTGGAGACATATAGTCCAGTGGTTCGCACGGCAACTATCAGAACTATCTTACATGTTGCTGTTACAAAGAGATGGAAGATAAAACAGCTTGATGTTCAGAATGCTTTCCTGCATGGTGATCTCCAAGAGACTGTGTATATGAAACAACCACCAGGATTTGAAGATCCAGAGAAATCAGAGTATGTCTGCAAGCTTAATAAGGCTATTTACGGTTTGAAGCAAGCTCCTAGAGCGTGGTTCGACAAATTCAGTCAGTTCCTGCTCAGCTTTGGGTTTCAGTGTAGTTTCCCTGATCCGTCTCTGTTCGTGTATCATGTTGGATCAGATGTCATCTATCTTCTCCTCTACGTAGATGACATGCTAATCACAGGCAACAATGAAGAACTTTTGAAAAGGTTGTTGCGTGAACTCAGTTCTGACTTCCGTATGAAGGATATGGGTGAAGTTCATTACCTTCTTGGGAATACAGATAAGACATCATGATGGTGGATTGTTTTTGAGTCAAGAAAAGTACGCTCAGGATCTACTTATCAGTGCTGGAATGAGAGACTGTGCTCCTATGCCTACTCCTCTGCCGCTTCAACTACACAATCTCAAGGATCAAGATATTGTTTTTGAGGATCCAAGTTACTTCAGAAGCTTGGTTGGAAAGCTTCAGTATCTGACTCTTACAAGACCAGATATACAGTTTGCGGTTAATTATATCTGTCAAAAGATGCATGTTCCAAGTGTTTCTGATTTCAGTCTTCTCAAGAGAATTCTACGGTATGTTAAAGGGACATATGAGATGGGAATAGGCATCACTACTGGTACAAGTTCAACTCTGATTTGTTATAGTGACAGTGATTGGGCTGGTTGCAATGAAACAAGAAGATCGACCGGAGGATTCTGCACTTTTCTTGGTTCTAATTTGATATCGAGGTGTGCAAAGCGACATGAAACTGTTTCCAAGTCTTCCACTGAAGCAGAGTACAGAACCATGTCCCAAGCAGCGTCTGAGGTAGTCTGGTTGCAGAACATGTTGAAGACAATGGGCTTGCAACAATCTGTGACTCCATTGATGCTGTGTGATAACCTTTCAGCTGTTTGTCTTACAGCAAATCCTATGTTTCACAAAAGAACGAAGCATTTTGACATAGACTATCATTATGTGAGAGAAAGAGTGGCGTTGAAGGCTTTGGAAGTTAAACATGTTCCTGCACGTCTTCAGCTAGCTGATGTGTTTACGAAGTCACTAGCTCAAGAACCATTCTTCAGGTTGCGCAACAAACTCGGTGTCTCCTTGCCTCCGACCCCAAGTTTGAGGGAGGGTATTAACTCAAGTGTACCAAACGTTGTGACTCAAGCAGAGGGTCTTGGAAAGGCAAAGACTCCGACTCTCTCGGAAGGTTTTGGCAAGACAAAGACTCATGCTCTTTCAGAAGGTTTGGATGATGATGTGCCAGTTCTAGCCGTTAAGGCTCTTGTCGCTACTCACAGTCAAAGGAGCAACAAACTACCTTGCCACCAAGAGAGTACGAAGATGACAGCTAAGGGAATCTTTACCTCCAACAGATTTGGGTGTTTGGAGTCATGCGCAATCATTGGCTGATGACACCTTGAGGATAAGATCGGATTTTGTGTATAAAAGAACATCAGTTCTGTATTTGTTTTCCTAAGTTGAAAAGCATTAATAAAATAAAAGCTATCTTCTTCGTCAGTCTCTGTGTAACTTTCAGCATCTTCACTGGCATATCTGAATCTTCAACCATTGCTTTTCCTTCCAACATCTTCTCAATCTGTCTGTCTTTCTCTCTCAGAAACTAAAAAAAAACGTTTTCAGATAATCTGCAGATAAAACAGACAAGGAAGCGTTTAGATCTTTATAGACACCAAAAGACACACATTAAAAAAGATTCCCTTCAAATATCTAATATTTTTCAAGAAAATCCCATACAAAAGATAAAATGTGCCTAACCTTTTGTCTTTGTCTCTGATGTACTTTAATGGCGAACTCAGATCTTTTTTCCTAATTTAGTCAAAAAGTTGGTATGACGAAGCTAGAAGGCAACGAAGCTGACGATTTCGAGATAAAAGAAAGAAAAGACGGTAAGAAATACTTTATTATGAAGGTGTAATGACTCATTTTGGGTAAATATCTGTCTCTCTCTTACGAGTTTCCTCTATGGCTTTTGTCTTTGACCATTAATGGATAACGATGGAGCGGTGCATAATTAATTACGTAGATAACATAAGTAAATGTGAAAAAAATCTGTGATTACCTAAGCTTCCACAAATTTCGTAAAAATTGTCGGTGCGGCCGTTGGTATTAATAGGCCCATCAAAGAAGTTCATGGCCCATTACTCTGATAAGGATTAGAAAATTTAAATGTCTTAATTAAAATCAAAGATTAAAAAATAATTTTTTCTAAAAATATTATTAGAAATATACATTTGGAGCAGTTTATCTAATTATAAAATCAATTTAAATTATAATTATTTACACAGCTTTTCATGAAACTGATTCATTTTTTTCAAAAATATTTTAGAGAGAAGAGAGAGTGACGTCTTAGATTCTTATTTTCTGTAACTAGTTAAATACTTTGTTTATTATTTTTCTTCATTTTTTTCAAACTAAAATTCTTTTTTTAAATAAGGTTTATTGTTTTCCATTTTTTTATGTAACAAAATTTTAGATAATTTTTTTATTTAAAATATATAAAATGATATATTTATCTTGTGCTTAATTAGTTTCTAAAAGTATTTTTCAGGTCTTTATATCCATTACCAAAAATTCAGAAAAATCAAGATATTTTTAATTAATTTCTTCACTAAATTATAAAAATGTAATATGTTAAGAGAACTGAAACCCACAAATACATCATTGAGAAATACAATCACTACTCTGGTTGTTAGGGGAGGAATGTTCGGACTAGTCTTTCTCTTTTTTTCATGTGGAGATGGACGCACTACTCTGGACAATAGAATGTATGAGAAATTTATGTCCGATTGCTCTCAATTGGTGAAGATGGTTTTGGAACCATAAGAATGACCAGTTTTTGCAAATTATTTAGAAAATATTAAGCCCTGAAAAGAAGTTTCCTCCATTCATAGATTATCTATGTGTTCAGAATACAAAAGCGGATGGCCTAGAACACAGTGTCAGAAAGCAATCGTCTATCATCATTTACATGGATCAAGATTTTCTGATTTGGTTCACAGAGTCAGTATGAGTTTGTATAAATTCATGACAAAAAAATACAATCACAATCCAAAATCAAATATTCGAGATATTAGAAACCAGAAAATAGATTAGATTAGTCAGAGGAAGACGGGAGAAATCGAAAAGAAAACTCCAACAGTCCAACGACAAGAAAAACAAATCTTTCAAGAAAAACAAATCTTTCTCACAAAAATATTAGAGAGAGAGAGGAGACAATAATTATTTTTATATTCAAAACATATTAATCTAAGTTATATAATTTTGATAAATACTACATAAACTTTTTAAAAATATTAAAATTACTTGAATTAAATTAAAAATAATGGTTGAGTTAAACTTTTTTTTTTCTAATACTAGCTTACATTTTATTTTGGATGAACTATTACTTAATCCTATTATATTTAATTTTAAAAATTCCATTCTTTTATTTTTCTAGAAAAAATACCAGACAAGGATCAGGGAGTTGAATTTAAATTTCAGGTTTCGTTAATTCTCAATGTAGAAGGTTAAAATGAGAAATGTTTAGAATCTTCCTAATCATGGTATTTTTAAGTCAAAGTATCCGGGGGCGGGAAATCGGCCAATTCCTACATCAACAAGGACCAACGGTCCCGATCAGTACATAAACATGTTACCTGTGCGAAAACATACATCAACTACTAGAAAGTTTAATTTTCATACGCAAACTTTCAAAATTTAGTTTTATCATACATTGACTTAATTTCCGTTAGTCAAACGTTGAGATGTCGTTAACCAGTAACAGAAAATCGGCTAATTCCTACATCAACAGTGATCAATGGTCCAGATCAATACATAAACACTTCACCTGTACAAAAACATACATCAACTAATACAAAATTCAAATTCAATACATGAACTTTCAAAATCTGTTTTTAACATACACTAAAGCTTGACATGCGCGTCCGTGCGGATATTTGTTGTTAATTTTTTTATAAATTGTTTAGTGACATTCCTAAATATATAAATTTTTGTTAATTATTATGTTCCTATACATAAAAACCAAAGCCATCCGGATCTGAAAGACCCTATTCGAATCTCACCCAAAATTTTATAATACCCGAACAAAGCATAATTTCAAAACCTAAAAAAATTCGATATCCGAAAGAACCAATCCATACCGAACCGTATACTTGATATCCATATCTTAATGAAGTAGTTAAGAAGTATAAAAAAATGTAAAAGATATAATAAAACACTTAAAAATAGGTATGTTCTGTTTTATATTTTTATAAGACATGCTGTCAAATTATTTGAAAAAAATGCAATTAATAAAGTAGTTAAGTTGAGTGAAAATAAGGAAAGAAAAGATGTAATAAATCTGTTGAAAATAATGCTAGTTTTATTTTGTAATTAAATTTAATAAAATAGATTTACCTAATTTCCACTAGTCAAATAATACCGAAAATAAATGGTATGTCATGTATTGATTAAGTAAAGTTTTTTATTGTATTATGTGATAATTAAACCATAGTACGTAGTAATTGACAGAGAGAAATGAAAATGTTTAGCTTATCGAAGAAATTCTCTTTTCTCTTTGTTCAATTTTGTCTTCTTTCATTTTTTTGGTGTTAGTGTTTTCTGTTGTCGTAAAAGTTGAAGAAAAAATTAAAGAGAAAAACTAACTAATAAATTACACACAAAAAAAATCGTTTGACATACATGATTTATTTTTCTCATTCAATTACCGCGTAATACAGTTTAATTACCACATAATACATAAAAAACCTTACTTAATCAATACGTGACAGACAATTTATCTTCGATATTATTTGACTAGTTGAAGTTAGGTAAATATCAAGCTTTAGCGTATGTTAAAACTAGATTTCAAAAGTTCATGTATTGAATTTGAATTTTGTATTAATTGATGTATGTTTTTGCACAAGTAAAGTGTTTATGTATTGATATGTATCATTGGTCCCTGTTGTTGTAGGAATTAGCCGGTTTTCTATTACCGGTTAACGACAACTCAACGTTTGACTAACGGAAATTAGGTCAATGTATGATAAAACCAAATTTTGAAAGTTCATGTATGAAAATTAAATTTTGTACTAGTTGATGTATGTTTTCGCACAGGTAACATGTTTATGTACTGATCGGAACCGTTGATCCTTGTTGATGTAGGAATTAGCCGATTTCCCATGAGGGGGCAGTGCTGGTTACAATAACACAATAATTTTATTTTCGCTTTTCTTTTACACATCACACATGTGACTTGTGACATGTCCATCGACTCTCAACTCCCGCCGTAAATCCTGGTAACATTTTAGCCTTCTTCCTCATTTAACGACGATCGCTTCTCCGACCAATCACTCCTCCGACCGAAAAAAAACTAAAATCACAATGTCGATGAATCCAAAACTCTCAGTCTCCACCTTCATCCTCCTCTTACTCCTCACCTTCCTACTCATCCCCTCTCATTCATCATCCTCCGACGAAGAATCCGACGACGATCTTGAACAGCTCCTAGCAGTAGACGAGCAATCACAAGAAGACCGTCCCCAGCATCAACAGTCGGAAGCCGAAACAGTGAGCAAGGCGCAGAGGATCGTGCTGGAGCTAACCGGCGACAACGCGAAGCGAGTGGTCGACGGGAACGAGTTCGTGTTGGTTCTAGGCTACGCGCCTTGGTGCGCGAGAAGCGCGGATCTGATGCCGAGGTTCTCGGAGGCTGCGACGGGTTTGAAAGAGATTGGGAGTTCGGTTCTGATGGCGAAGATCGACGGCGACAGGTATGGTAAGGTCGCGTCGGAGCTTGAGATCAAGGGTTTCCCTACGCTTCTACTCTTTGTTAACGGGACTTCTCAGCCTTATAGCGGTGGATTCTCAGCGTAAGTTTCTCAGTTTCAATGTCTGAAGTTCAAATAAGGCTTCTGATCTGTTCGTTTATGGTAGTCCTCAGTGTTTGGTTCTGTCTGAATCGGTTATTTAGGTTTTTGATTCGGGTAACAAAATTAAAACTGACTAATATAAAGTCCAATTTGATTCCAGTTTTTTAGAAAATTTGGATAAAAATGTTGAATAATTAGTATTTCGATTAGATATAGGTAATTAAGGTTGGTCCGACTAAAATATGGAGCTATTTCAGATAATTTAAAATATTTTGGATACAAGATATTTGAATTAGTTTATAAATAATATTTTAAGATATTTAATTAATACAAAACTAAATTAATACATTTGATTATTACAAAACTAAATAATTTAATTTTTTAAAGATATTGACCGTATTTTAGTTTGTTTTCGGTTTCGTTTGGTTTTGTTTTTTTTATATAGAGAAACAATGATCGTCTGGATATTTTGGTTTGGCTTTGCACTTTGCTTTCTCGGTTTTAAATGTCCACGGCTAGTTTATGGTATCTCTGAGAGATTTGTGGGTCAATGTGTTCTTGTGTTCAGAGAGGATATAGTCATCTGGGTGCAGAAAAAGACTGGTTCAGCCATCATCACAGTCAATACACTCGATGAAGCTCAGATATTTCTGAACAAGTATCACACTTTTGTTGTTGGTCTGTTCCATAAGTTTGAGGTAACTTGATATCGAAACACTGTAAAAAGTATATAGACTTGTTTTGGAATGTAGTTGTTGATATCTTGTTGTTTGTTTGGTTGTTTGCCTCAGGGGTCTGAATATAACGAGTTCGTCAAAGCTGCAAAATCAGACAACGAAATCCAGTTTGTAGAAACAAGTGATAACGATGTTGCGAAGCTTCTGTTTCCTCACCTCAAAACCAATACTGTGTTTATTGGCTTGGTTAAACCTGAGGCTGAAAAGTACACTGCATATGGTAAGATTTCTCATTGTGTGAATATCTCTTTGTGAAGGTTCATTGGAATGTTGATAATGAGTCTTATGTGGTTCGGACACAGATGGACCTTACAAGATGGAGAAGTTACTGGAGTTCCTAGGAAACAACAAGTTTCCATTGATTACAAGATTGACTGAAAGCAATACCGTTTGGGTTTACTCCAGTCCTGTTAAGCTTCAGGTTAGAAAGTTTTTTTTGTCATTTCAGTTTGTTATTTATTTTACCATTTTTTTAATCTAACTTTGTTTCTGTTTCTTCGTTGATTAGGTTATGCTTTTCTCCAAAGCTGATGTCTTCCAGAACCTGGCTCAGTCTCTTGAAGATTTGGCAAGAAAGTTTAAATCCAAGGTATGGTTAAATCTTAAAGGCCAATTTGATTTAGTTCTTTAGATTCTCTCTTAACCTATACCCTTTTTTTTCTTGCAGCTTATGTTTATATATGTTGATATAACAAATGAGAACCTTGCGATGCCATTCCTCACCTTATTCGGAATAGATCATGCAAATAAAACTGTTGTAAGTTTCTGATTGACACTTTGTGGTATAATGATAATAAGGCTACATGCCAATGTGGATTAATCTATAGTTTTGTTCAACAGGTTGCTGCTTTTGATAACAACCTGAACTCCAAGTATTTGCTCGAATCAGATCCATCACCAAGCAGCATAGAAGTATGTTCTTCTTTTTTTCATGCCCTTTCAAGTATTCATATATAGTAACTGATTCAAGTGATCTGTCTTGGATTTGCAAATTAGGATTTTTGTTCAGGACTTGCTGATGGAACCGTTTCGCGTTACTATAGGTCAGAGCCAGTTCCGGATAATGTGAGTGTTGAAAGATATATTATCCTCTTTGATATTAGCTGAGAAACCATGTACGAGCCAAGATCGAAATAACCTGTTGAGACCTGCAGGAAAACGCAAGCATAGTGACTGTGGTAGGAAAGACTTTTAATGAGTTGGTATTACACAGCCCCGAGAACGTTCTTCTTGAGGTACATACACCATGGTGTGTGAACTGCGAGGCGATGAGCAAACAAGTCTTGAAGTTGGCTAAGCATTTCAAAGGCTATGAGAATCTTGTTTTTGCAAGAATCGATGCATCGGTGAATGAGCATGGCAAGCTTCAGGTGAATCAAATCTTATTACCTGCAACCCAAGACTGACAAATTGCTAATCTTATTGATGTGTTGGTGACAGGTTGATGATTTTCCGACCATCTTGCTCTACAAATCTGGTGAAAAGGAGAAACCGGTAATAACCTTTTTGATAGAGCAGAGTTATAAGCCTTCTATGTAGTTTTCTTACCAAGTTTTTATCTTAACAGTTAAAGCTATCAACTAAACTTAGTGCCAAGGACATGGCTGTTTTCATCAACGAAGAGTTGAAACCAAAGGAGGGTTCTGCTAGAGATGAATTGTAATAAAGTTGGAGGAAATGTAGACACAAAAAGAGAGATAGAAAGCTTATAGAAGAGAGTTTTGTGACATTACATGATTTTAATATTGTATGGAATTGGATAAGAAAGGAAACCAAATCCTTTAAAATCTGTGAATCAATGAACTGAGATTAACTTTATAGAAGAGTATATCAACAAACTTGATTTAGCATTCGCACCCTGTTGATCTTTGTTGCTGGCCTCTAGCAACATCAATGGTGTCAGGCATGTACCTGCGCAGTCATTCACAGGACGAGATGGAGATAAAGACTACAAAAACAGCATGAAAAGTTATGTGACTTTGACAGAGCTGTGTTACTTACGGTTCTTCCTCAGGTTCATTCTTGAAGGCATTCTTGGTGATGCATTCGAAAGCCGCGTCTACATTGAATCCTTCTTTGGCGGATGTCTCAAAGTAAGGAATGTTTCCTTTAGATGCACACCATGCCTTTGCTTTCTTCTCAGAAACCTAATAGATGTAGGATGACTTTAGCATATAGATACTTGACAAGGGATAATAAAGAAGAAGTAAACGGACTCACCACTCGGCTCTTGCCACCGTCAACATCGGTCTTGTTCCCCAACACGACAAACGGGAAGTTCTCAGGATCTGATGGACTAGCCTAAACAATGAAGACAATGTAACATTTCGATTTATAAATAATAGCAATAAAATGGTATCCAAATGGAGTTGTGTTATACCTGAATCAAGAACTCTTCCCTCCAGTTATTAAGATTCTCGAAAGACTTCATAACATTGACATCGTTAACAAGAACACAACAATCAGCTCCTCTGTAGAAAGCTACTCCCAGACTTTGGAACCTTTCTTGCCCAGCAGTATCCCAAATCTGTAGTATGGACTCGAGGGATTTAAAAGAACATTCCTATTTGTACTCAGAACTAGCCAAGATCTCCAAATTTTTAAGAGTGAAACGCTATTAAACTTTCACTAAATAGTTACAAAAACAAATTTTCTTTAAAATAAATATTCAAATTCTTACTAAATTGTTTGTAATCTCTAAAATCTTAGAACCGGTCATGTGTGTAGTACTAGTAATATCATTATAGACAAGAAAACATTGTAGTTTCCTAAGAAACAATACAATAGGAGAACTCAAATCGTTACTCAAAAAGCAAGATTTAAACATCTTATTCTACTTTATACAAAAAGCAAGATCCAATAAGAATATTCCAATAAGAATTATAAATGTATAATAGTATATACTAAAGTTCGAAAAAAAAAATAGTATATACTAATAAGCAATAAGCAATAATGGTGTTGAATTACCTGTAAAGTGAAGATCCTGTCATCGATTTGAACCTCTTTGGTCAAGAAATCAGCTCCAATGGTAGCTTTATACTGATTACTAAACTTGCGATTCACAAACCTAAACAGACACCAAAAAATCGAATTTCATATTAAAAACAAAAGGATAAAACTACAATTATAGATCTGTGCTTGGTTTTTAGAAACGTACTGATTCATCAACGATGTTTTGCCAACCCTGAAACAAAAGAAAAACATCATAATCTATTTCATCAATGTACAAAAATCAAAATCACATCGAATCGGAAGAGGATAGGAGATCACCCGCTATCACCGAGGATGATAACCTTCAGAAGAACTCTCCGGCGAGAAGACATTTGACGGAAGAAAGTGTCTCTGGTGTGATTCAGACAAGTGCGAAGCTAAAAATAAGAAAGTATCTTCGCTAAATAACAGCAAGGAAAGAAAGGGGTCCACTATTTTAAAATCTCTCAATTTCCGAAAATACCCCTATCTCGATTAGTCATCTCTATTACTTTAATAAACAAAAAAAAAAACTTAATTAAAGTAACTATACAAAAGAGATAAACCATCAAACGGTCTAATGGCTCCGATTACTTTTTAGTTTTTAGATGTTTAATACCTTTAACTACCATTCACTCCTGTTCTTTCAAACCATACTTTCAACCACAACAAAATGTAGATATTAAAAACAAAAAACAATCTTAATGAGACTGTTGTTTTAAACGAGATCTCATTGTTTTTGTTAAATCTATACAAATCCTAATAGGTGAACAACAAAAAATACAAATAAAAATCCTAATCCTAATTATTTTTAAAAGCCTGATTTGTAACGAATAGCTCCACTCTGTAATAGTCAATGTGTAAATATTTACAAACCAAAACAAAATACTGATGTCAAAACTATAGTTAAGAATATTTTTTCATGACTTGTTTTACCTAGTGTAGATTATGTAGAAACTCCATTAAGTACTGGAAAATAACATGTTATATAAATTAGACAAGAAACATGATATCATAAAAATATATTTTTTTTTTAAAATAATAACATTTTTTTTTTTAAGTAGTAAACGAAAAACATATGAGGCTATGATAATTCTGACTCGTCTCCAACAAATACCTTCACTTCACTACAAACTTACAAAACCTATTACTTTTCCTTAAAGCCAAAAAAATATATAAAGAATCATAAAGCATCTAGCTTTGCACCTCTTCAAAATAAACTTCACACCAAACTTAAAAAGAAATAAAATAATTGTTGGCTAGTCTCCAACAAATACTCACGTCCAAATCAGGCTCATGCGAGTTTTCATAGAAGCCACACGTTAATACGAAGAAATGAAAAATGTGTTTACACCTAACCTACCCCAAAATGCTGGACTTTAGCTACCCAAGAATCAAGAATCCTCTGTTTTTAACTTGTAGTCTCATCCGTTTTCTTCTCTGGTTCGATCTCTTGCGTTGTACGTAAACCTTCAGTGATGCTAGAGGAGCCTGATGGGTTCTGACCGTTGTCACTAGTGGTCAAACCGCTACATTCACTGCTACCAAATGTCTGGCTTTCAAGTGCCATTTTCTTGAATTTCTTCAAGTCTTCTTTATATTGCGTTGAGCTATAATCCGAGCTCCCATCTAAGCTGTAAATAGTGCTGTGACCTGGGGTGACTCCTTCCGTCAAGTCATCTAGAGATATGTTTCCTTCAAATGCTCTAACTATCTGCAATGATCCCAAGTTTCAGAGGACTAGTGTTACAAAGAGATTTCAACTTAATAGTACCTGGCTCATCTTTGGGCGGCGTTTTGCTGAATGACGGACACTAGCAGCAGCGCAAGCAACCACTCTCGTCATTTCACTGATATCAAAGTTACCCTCTAGCCGCGGGTCAACAAGACCGTCGAAATTGCTATCGTTTAGAGCTTGTATCATCAGAGGTTTGGCCTACAACATTAGTTGAGTTTAGAAAGCTTATTCAAAAGTTGATGCTTAGGGACACAAGAGATAACTAACCCAATCAACGATGCTATCATCATCAACAAAGGGCTGTGACTTATCAACAGGTCTGCGTCCGGTTATGAGTTCAAGAAGCACCACTCCGAATGAGAACACATCTGATTTATCAGTGAGTTTACCAGAAGAAGCATACTCAGGAGCCAAGTAACTGCATCCAGACAATATCACAAGACAGTAGATTGTTAGCTGTTTATGGTCGGAGTGGTTGCATATATGGTTAGAACGTTACATACCCAAATGTTCCCATAATCCGAGTTGACACATGAGTATCAGTGTCTAAGGAAGACCTGGCTAGTCCAAAATCTGCTAACTGATGAATCAATCATATCACAACATCATTAGTAGTGAAGCAGAAATAAAATGTTTGTAGTCTTTTACAAGTTATACAAATACCTTTGCCTCATAGCTATCGTCAATAAGAATATTAGCAGCCTTGACATCTCGGTGTATTGTTTTAGGATTACCTAAATCAAACAAGACCAAAAACGATCTATGAAAACAAATGTTTCTTACACAAACACAAACACAAGAACATAACTTACAATCTTCATGTAAGTATGACAATCCTTTAGCTGCACCCAAAGCAATCTTCATCCTCTTCCCCCATTCCATTACTGGTCTCCCTTTCTCTGCAAATACTTTTACCACAATCAGAGCCTATCATCGACATAGCCAAATGAAACATTAGCCTAAAGCCTCCATAATTTTAAGAGTTAATATATATATATATAAACATAAAACTTCCAATACAAATTTTTATCAATAGTTTTACTAAATTGTCTAGTCTCTAAAATCTTATGACGGCTCTAACCACGAACCACATTTAAACGACCACACAAACCATTTATCAAACCCAAGGAAGTCTTACTCACCGTGTAAATGGAACTCGAGAGTTTTGTTAGGAACAAACTCATAAACAAGCAACCTTTGAGATCCCGTTATGCAATAACCAAGAAGTGAAACAAGATGCCTGTGATGAACTCTACTAATGGTCTGTATCTCCGCTTGAAACTCGCGCTCTCCTTGTCCACTTCCAGCTTTAAGCTGCTTGATGGCAACCTCTTTTCCGTCCGTAAGAACTCCTTTATGAACATAACCAAACCCGCCTTGTCCAATGAGGGTGGTGCTGGAGAAGTTATCTGTTGCCTTAGCCAAATCTTGATACGTGAACACGTTGTCTGAGCTAGTGGTACTTTGATTCCATTGCTGAAGATTGTTACTATTATCTACAAAAAAATGTTTGAAGTAATCAAATTTCACATAAACCAATCAAGAATCAAGAATCAAGAATCAAGAATCAAGAATCAAGAATCAAGAATCAAGAATCAAGAATCAAGAATCAAGAATCAAGAATCAAGAAACAAGAATCAAGAATCAAGAAACAAGAATCAACATTCAAGAATCAAGAATCAACATTCAAGAAACAAGAATCAACATTCAAGAATCAAGAAACAAGAATCAACATTCCAGAATCAAGAATCAAGAAAACAGAACACAACTAGTTACTGTCTGATTTTCAGAATCAGTCATAGCAAATAAATACAAAGGAGTTGAATATTAAATACTACTAATTATTAAATTTTATTTCAAAATAAAGAGAGAAACCCTAGATTTCCGGGAGTTATGTAGAAAGAGTTACCTAGTTTTTGATCAGACAAGGAAGGTAATGGAGAGTCTCCATCAATGGCAGCTTCAGCATCTCTTCTTCTCTGCAACTTCCTCTTTTTCCTTTTGTAGAAACAGACGAAGACGCAAACTCCGATCAGAACAAACGTTGCTCCGAGAACTGCTCCGGTGATCAGTCCAGCTAATACTCCTGGCGCTAAGCCTCTGTCACTTGCACGCGCCGCGGGAAAGGGAGGGGTTGAAGAGGGTTCGATGGGGGAAGGCGGAGAGGGAGATGAAGTTGTAGTGTTTGCTGGTTGGGTGAAGGGAAACACAGGGTCCGGTGGATTAGCGGCGGAGGGGATAGTGTTGTTCGACGACATTAGATCAGATTATGATGATTGGTTTTGTTACATTGGCGGAAGTGAGAAATGAGGAGGAGGAAGAAGAAAGAAGAGTCATGTGGTAGGTCCCCCACTTGAGAGTTAATTCTTCTGGCAGTGTCTCTAATTCTTTCTGTTGTTTTTTTTCTCCCTAGCAAAATGTGTAGATCTTTTCAAATATATATATATATATATATATATTACCTTTTAATCCCTAAAATTAAAACTTTAAATGTATATAAGTTATAAGTTGCACAAAAATGTATATAAGTTATAAAATCTTTTAAATTGTTAAAGCTAAACTATTATAATTTTCTAAAATAACAAATACTGGTGAGTTTTTTCTTTTATGTGTCATCTATAACAGAGTAATGTTATTTTCTAAATACAAATTAATGATATATTTGTTTTATTTATATATTTACAGAAAATATAAATAGAAGGAAAATATATCATTTTTATAAACGCAAAAGTATAATATTAATCTATTATATGTACATGAAAAAAAACTTATTTAGAATTGTTTTTGAAGTACGAATACAATATTATTTATATCTACTATAATGCGAAATGCAATGCAACGAACTTATTAACAAGGCAGTGAACTTAATTAAAAGCTATATTATTAAGTATTTAACTACTCAATGGGCATGGAGAAATTTTTGGATTGTAAAAAAAGAATTATTTTTGAATATTTTTTAAAAAAATCTATCAAACAATAAAATAGAGGGCTTTTCAAAATAAACAATAAAATAGAGGTAACTGAAGATGTTATAGTTTTTATGTATATTTTTAATCAGCATGGACACAAGTTAGAAAAATCTTCATAGAAAACAATCTTAGAAAGTGTTGTTGTTCTGAATCAACCACTTTAGTCTTGAAGAGAACAATTATTATCTCACCGATTTGCTCACTCTAAGTTTGGTAAACATTTCTACGCGCTAACACAGTTGTTAAGTGTATCTTATTAACTAACAATGATGATTCGAAATTTTTACTTGTGATTTATAATTGAATCATATTATGTGGTGGAGAATGGAGAATGCAATAGTCAAGGTAAGCTATTATCTTGTAGTAGTAGTATTTTAAATTCAAGGAAAATAAATACCTATTGACAAAAAAAAGGAAAATAAATACCTTTCATCATCATAAAAAGGAAGGATACTGAAATTAAACAAGCAAAAGCAGTCCGCGTGGGACTAAGACCATATCTTCTTATACTTTTCACAGCTTTACACAGAATTATTCTCTTATATAACGAAGTGTTTAAATCGATATTCACCACTGCCATTTTTCTTCTTAGGTTAAATCGAACCAAATTTATAACTTAATACTAGGGTAAACTGACCAATTGTTCACTTTTGAATTTAATTATTAAAGATTTTTCAGAGCAAAAAATTCTTCTAAAAGTAGTACTGATAACATCAATGCATACTACTTGTTCATCATCCTTAAAATTGTTTTACACGATTATTTAATAGAATGAAATCTCTGATTAAAAATAAAAAAAAAATCAGCATTCAAGAAAACAATTTTTTTAGTCCTCAAAAAATTTAAACAAAAAGCTGAATAAAGTTTAGAAACCTAAATGCTAAGCAAAACTAAACGAGTGAATGAAAAACATAAACACACTAAGCAAAACAAAACGAGGGAATGAAAAACATAAACACACTTAGCAAAGGACCTAGATGCGTATAGACTAAACGCGAAATAAATAACAGAATACAGGACTTGCAAATTCCAAATTGCAAAGTTAACAGAAATCTCATTCAAGTCCAAAACTTTATAAAAAGAGTACAAAACACACCAAAAAGATAAATAGTAATCAGATGCTGAATAATAAAACAGAGTATTCATGCCAACAAACTCAGACGCCATAAATCTAGTGTTTAAGATGATGAAGCTGCTGCCTTGTTCCTTGGCTTGGCTTCGGTACCTAAGCAAGACAAAACATGAAAAGATTCAATAACAAACATCATTTCTTACAGATTCAATCTATAAAAATACTCAGTGGAGTGTCAAGAGAGGATACGTTACCTTCTCTGAAGCCAGTCTTGAACCTGCGAGGCACATTGCGAAGATACCTCATCCTTCCAGTTCCGGTGGTCTTCCTACGGATTGCCTTCACACTCCAGTTATCTAACAAAATGAAATACACACCAATCAGATTAATCAAAATTCAAAACGTCATCTCTTTGCAGCAATAATACATAACATGTAACGAAGAAATGATGTCAACATAATGTAGAATAAAGCATAAAGCTCTTGTATTTATACCTAACTGGTACAAAGGAACGAAACCCTAAACGAAGAATAGATAAAACTTGCAACACACAACACACACTCAAGACTCAACAGATTACACTTGAAATCAAAGGTTCTGCAATACTTACACGAACAGAAATGAAGACAGACTCATATACTAAACAGAATAGAAAGAATGATCCATTTCTCAATAAAGAATGATCCATTTCTCAATATATATAACTCTCATCAAGTTCTTGAACTTATATCTAATTAGCACTAATGAATAAAAGCCTAATCGTCGAATATATGAAACTTGCAAAACACAACACCTCAAGACAGGCTCGCGTGCCTAACAAAAACCTAATTCAAGAAACCATTTCAATGGATTTGCAATACTAAACAATGAAATGAAGAATGATCCATTTCACAATCGAAATGGATAAAGAATAGCTGAGAGAGAAGCATACAGGTCCTCTTGCGAGCGGCGGGGTAAGCACAGGCGGAGCAACGGCTCTTCTGGATGTGGAAACTGCGACGGCCACATCTCACGCAGAGAGTGTGACTCTTGTTCCTCCTCTTTCCGAAACTCCCCGTTCCCTTCGTCTGCAATCCTCAAACACAAACCAAAATCAGCCATTGATATCAACGATACAGAGAGAGAGAGAGAGAGTCGAAGATCACCATTGCAGCGGATGCGAGTTACAAAATCACTTGAGAAGTGACGGAACTAGGTCACCAAAAACTGTATATAAACCTAGGGTTTTCCATCTTAGGGTTTTGAAAATAGATTTAGAAGCCCATTAAGGTTTTACTCGGATCACAAAAACACACATGATTTGTTTCGTGCAGGCCCATTAAGGTTTTGTCGGATCTTAAAGGCTCATATGTTTTTTTGCTGGGCTTTTTCCGGAAACGAATCTTTTTTTTTTCAAACAAAATTTTCGGATTAAAAAAATTCAAAACCAATCTATCTATCTATACTATTATTTGCAAAATAAATTTTTGGAATCAAGTTCTCACGTTAAAAGTTAGAGCAATTAATATCGTTTATACCCTTAATAAATTTTATATATAATTAATTATATAATCAAAAACGAATTTTTATTAATAATATTATTTTTTTTAAAAATAAGATAATTCTTATATATTGTGTTGTTATCTTAAAACATTTTTTCAATTATAAAATTTAAAAATAAAATATAAAACAATTATAATAAATTCAATGGTTAAAGTTAATGTTATCTTTAATAAATTTTAATTAAACATACATATTTAATTAGATTTTTGTCACATATATATATATATATTTGATTTAATTTTTTTGAAAACATAAATAATAAGTTATTATGCTAGTTTTTGAATTAATAAAACATAAACTAATAAATATTTGTAAACGATTAAACCCGCATATGCGGGCAAGACACCTAGTTGATTTAGAAAGACTAGTTAGTTTTTTCTCTCGAAATTGTAAAAGCATATTATATATATATATATTTTAGACGTGGTATCGAAAACAATGGTCGAATTGAACTTCCTTTACTCCGGTTTGGAAAAATATACTGCATTTGGTTCAAATACCCATTTGGTAATTGCAGTATCAGATCCATTAACCAGTGAATAAACCTTTGGTTTGAATCTCAAATTTTAAGAATGAAATATTGATTGAATACTTTGAGAACATTCTAATTCAATAAATATAGTTTTTCTTTCAAGTATCAAACTAACTATCAAATACGGCCGAGGCTTTTGTTGTTGATTATTAAACATCTCAGGTCAATTGCAAATAAGATGTTGATAGTCTTCGAATCTTACGATTGGTATAATTCAATATTTATAGTTTTTTTTTTGCTAAATTTTTTGTTTCATGTTCAGTTTTTGTTCATTGGTAGTTTTGTTTTAAAGAAAAACTATTGTTTCATATCAAATTTTTAGCGATTTCAAAACAATTAATCTTATACGAATCAAAATGTATGTACAATCGTAATAACATAATGAAAGATTAGTTTATTCTCAAGTTTTTAAATTTTGTTATATGTAATTATATAATCTAGAAAATATTTAATTAATAGTTACTAGATCTCTCACTAGTTTTAGAAAATACTGTTTTCCAATCAATTAATACAATAGCATCTTTTATTTTTTTAAAAGAAAAGACATTTTGTTTCAACGAAAATTTATTTATTTTTGATCAAATCAGTAGTAAAAAAATTGACTGACAACTAAAAACAGAACAAATATATATTTTTTCTTAAAAGCTTTGGTTAGAAAGATTAATCAGTTGAGAATAACCAATTAGTGGCAATGACTATCTTATTCGGTTTATCGTATTTTTTTCTAGATTGTATATGTTATGTTAGTTTTTTAATACAATATCAAATATATGGTAAGTCCATTTTCATTTTTTTAATCAATAATAATGTATTATTACAAACGAAGAAAAAAGAAGTCAAGCCAATCTCACCAAATTGTACAACTATGTTAGCCTATATCATACAGGATCATCTATTTATGCAGAGAAGACTTATTTTATTTAATAGGAATATTATAGATGGAAAACTAACATATATAATATAGAAAGAAAAAAAAGAAACCACATGCTTGTGGATAAATCATCATCATCATCATCATCATCATCAACATCATCATCATCATCAATATCAAATATATGGTAAGTCCATTTTCATTTAGCTTTCTGTAAAACTGTTAATCTATGCATTCGATAATTAAGAGAATCAAATGAATTGTGTTTGCAACATTATGATTAATGGTTGAAATTCATTAAGAATATTTAGTTTGGGTTTTCTCATTTTCATACAAACATTATCCATGTATATTGTTGGTCATCAGAAGAAAGGTTTTGAAAATATATGAAATTAGAAACATTTTAATTTTTTTAAATGTAATTTGAAAGCATACAACTTATGTATATTAACTTTGTGTAGTTTGAAAGCATACAACTTATGTATATTAACTTTTCAAATTTTGGACTATAGATAAATATTTCTTTGATCTATGCCCAAAATCACCAAAGATTCTTTTACAAGATAAACTGTATCTTTTACTCCCTTTTTTGTCACTACTATATGTTTCACTTGTCACGAATTTGCATTCAAATAACTAAATAAAAAAAATTGTAGCAGCACATTATGATAAAGTTGAAAGTGTGTGATAAATTGATAATGTAGATTGTAGGGTGAGAAGTTAAAAAAAAAATTGAGTAAATTAGGGGCCAAATGTATTTTCATATAAATTAAGGGTGGAAACAAGAAAATTAGATTTTTTATGTCCGAACTACCCACTGACTTGTCCGAAGTCCGTCTACTGTCTGCTCCATTAAATTCGCCATTAAAGCTTTTTCTCAATCTCTCTCTCTCTCTCTAGTCTCTGCGATTACACGAAACCCCAATTTCCCAGACCCTTCATTCAACACAAAGTCTTCGTTTTCCTTTCTGATGCTATGACTTAGCTGTATTCTCTAATTCTCCGATGAATCTTCTCCTTCGCGTGTCCACGGGTTTATGATTTGTGAAATCGAGTCTGAACTTCGTTGATTCTCTCTAGGGTTTTCTGTGAAGCTGCTGCTGCAGCTATGGAGCTGACTTGGGGTTTCTGTCGGAAACAAGCTCTGGTTTTGATTTCTTGTCTGTCTCTGTTCTATCTCGCCTCCTTTGATACTGTAAGTGAAAGCATTCTGTAATTTATGTTCTTCAATCGATTCTTAAATCTTTAAATACCAAATCTTGAATTTGCTTTTAGATAACTAGCGAATCGCCAGCTCAGAATGCAACTGCTTTCAAGAACAGATCTCACAAAGGTATAAAGTTTACAAACTTTAATTATTCTTGTCTGAACATATCTGAGACGAGTTATTGTCTAATCTATACAGTTTCTTGCCCGACCAATTGGGTCCTTGGACCGAACCAAACCAAATGCTACGCCTCCTTCAGAAACTCCACTTCATGGGAGAAGGCAGAGACGTTCTGCATAGCCTCTGGCGGTCACTTAGCATCGCCTTCATCGAACAAAGAACTCTTCTTTCTTCAAAAACTATGCAATGCAAACGCTACTAGTTGCTGGATCGGCGGAAGAACCCTGAACTCTTCTAACTCGGGCTGTAACTGGACCTGGTCCGACCCCAAGACTCCTCAATGGAACCAAACCATGTTTCCTAAAGTGCCAGTTCGCACACGATGCGTGAACTCATCTTGTCGTGCCGACATCTGTATGGTTTTGACAAACGGTTCATTACAAGTCTTTGGTGAAAGATGTAACACGTCTCATGCTTTCATTTGCGCGGTTGATTCTGGTAATACACTCCCTTCTCTCAATATAACTAGTAAATTCAGACAGCAAACGCTAAAGTTTATGTTTCTGTCTTTTTTTCAGACATCAAATGTCACGGTGAATATCAAATCATCCTCTTAGTCGTAAGCGGATTGATTCTATTCACCACATTCGCCATCATACTATGGTTCCTCATCTACAAACGCAGCAAGAAACGTCGAAAATCTCGAAAAGTATCAAGTCCAGCTTTAGTTCCTCCTCCGTCATGGAAGATATTCACAAGCGAGGAGCTCAGATCAATGACCAAGAACTTCAGCGAAGCAAACCGTCTCGCCGGGGATGCGAAAACCGGAGGAACCTATACCGGAGGCTTAGCAGACGGGACCAAAGTGGCGGTTAAGAGACTGAAGAGGTCGAGTTTTCAGAGGAAGAAAGAGTTCTACTCTGAGATTAAAAGAGCTGCTAAGCTTCATCACACGAATGTGGTTGCTATTAAAGGTTGTTGCTATGATCATGGAGAGAGGTTCATTGTTTATGAGTTTATAGCCAATGGCCCGCTTGATAGGTGGCTGCATCATGTGCCTAGAGGTGGTAGGAGCTTGGACTGGAACATGAGGTTGAACATTGCCACAACTCTTGCTCAAGGAATTGCGTAAGTCAGTCGTATACAAACATATATTTTTACATAAAGTATAGATATTAGAGCAACCTTATTCCGTAGAACCTTATAGGGGTTCTCAAGCAAAAATAATACTAATATCTTAATACAATTTAGCTATATATCTAATTTGTTTTATAAAATTAAAATTACACCACTTACAATGAGACAAGTGTCACCATGGAGTTCTCACAAGGTTCTTAAAAGTTCTACATTTAGATACTTTCTTCAATCTCACTTCCTTTTTGATTGTTTTTTTTTATATTCACAAGAACCACATGTTAGATACCTCCATTGGAGGTGCTCTTAATATTAATATATATACACATAGTTTCTGATAACTGAAAATAAAATATAATTTTTATGTATAAAATATAGTTTAACATATATAAATAGTTATAAATTATAAAAATTAAAAACGTTTAAAAATAGAAATATAATTGTAAGTATAAGTATAAGTCTTGTGATAAAGCTTTTGGTTCGGGTTTGGTTTGAACAGGTTCCTTCACGACAAGGTGAAGCCACAAGTGGTGCACCGCGACATAAGAGCGAGCAACGTGCTGCTTGACGAGGAGTTTGGAGCTCATCTAATGGGTGTTGGTCTCTCGAAGTTTGTCCCATGGGAAGTAATGCAAGAGAGAACGGTCATGGCTGGTGGGACTTATGGTTACCTCGCACCTGAGTACGTTTACAGAAACGAGCTCACCACGAAGAGTGACGTTTACAGCTTCGGTGTTCTGTTGCTTGAGATTGTGAGCGGTCGTAGACCGACACAAGCGGTTAACTCTTCTGTTGGGTGGCAGAGTATATTCGAATGGGCTACACCGTTGGTTCAGGCAAACCGGTGGTTAGAGCTTCTTGATCCGGTTATAACGTCTGGTTTGCCGGAAGCGAGTGTGGTTCAGAAAGTTGTGGACTTGGTTTATGCTTGTACTCAGAATGTGCCATCTATGAGGCCTAGGATGTCTCATGTTGTTCACCAGCTTCAGCTATTGGTTCCACCATCAGAGATAGTAAGCAGTTAAGTTAGTTTAAGCCCTAGAGTATGTGAACAAAGGGGAGAACGATGTCGTGTTAAAAGAAGCTTTCTAAAAGTTGTAGCCTTACTGCTTAAACTAATAACTTGTGTACCACGTCGATATGCATAACTTATTCACTAAGGATAACAGTTTATTTTATCTATAAATTGGCTACAGCCCAAAAATATCACAGATAATATCCAAAGCATTTAAAAAAAAAAATTCTAGTAGTCCTTATCATCTCCAAACCATTTCTTTCTTTTTATTATTAAATGGTTACTATGCCTTCATAGCTTTTGCTATTCTGATTCGATCTCCTTAACTGTCTCTCATTACCTTGGTTTCTTCTCTAATAGATAAAAGACAAACAGAGGAAAACAATTGAACTCACTAAGGAAAGGGAATGAAACACATGAGCCATGATGCTGAACTTTCCTCTATTCTTCAAGACATCGACCTTAGCACTCTTAGTAGATACCGGTTCTTTCAGATCGATAGGATTTTTTGAAGCATATATCTTGCTCAACTGATAACTCTGCAATGCGCCTGTATCCATGAACTTTTGTCTTGTTACTATCAGTGTCTCTGAACCAGGTTAGTCTTGTCCCGTGTCTCAATACAAGCTCCAAACCTGATATATATATATATGGCCAATAATAATATAAATTATATATAGTTCTATTGGTAAAGATGTCAAGTTCTGTATTTGAGGTGTTGGGTTCAATTAAAAAACTACATTTTTAGTCAGTTATCTGATTTTCAAAGATAAATCAGCTAAAATATTTTTGCTTTTTGGCCAAAACTTTCTTAGATGTACCTTCAAACTCTTGTTAGATCTCTTCAAACATAAGTCTCTTTGATGATGTAACGAGACATAAAAGCAGATTCAAAGAAATGGATCACAGAAAACCAAAATGGATTATCAGACTAAAATAATATTGTTCTTAATCATTTCATCGAGAAAGTCTAATTTTCTCTGGCCTATTTTTTTTGCTTGGTTCTAACTTCTATCCTTCAAAATCTTAGGACCAGCTCTTTATCAATTATCAATAACACTTGATTAAAAAGAAATTAGAATGTATTTGGATGCTAAAGACTATATAACTTCTACTAAAATCAGAATTCATATATATAACTTTCTTAAAATTAGTCTACACCATCTAAAATCAGTCTAATCTCGACTAAACATTCTAGACATTAGGTAAAAGAAATACTACTGTTTTGCTTGACATGTATTTTTTTCAACACTAACATAAAAGAACAACAGTTTTGAAATATAATTAACCAAATTTTTATCTTGAAATTTTACTTCTTTTATTGGTTCTAAAGTACCTTACACAACATCTTCTGCTATTAATTAATACATGTATTATGGTATTTACAATTCATGATTATTTTGAGAATACAAATTTCATTGCGATTGTACTATTCATTGTATTAACAGTTTGGTTACGTTGGAATACATTCTCCATTATGTGTAATGTATATATGTATTCTTAAATATGTACATATGCGACTAATTGTGGCTCTTCTAATTGAATAATTGTGGCTCTTCTAACAGTTTAAAGGTTAGGATATGATATATATTAATTTTGGCTCTTCTAATTAAAAGATAATAAATACTAATTAGGTTAGGATATGATAGTTTTTCAATTGCAATAAACTGTAATTAAAATGTTGATTTAAGGGTAAATTCATATTTTAGTTTTAATTGTATAGATTTGAATCTCAAGAGTAAAGACATTAGATTCTATATCTGAAAATATGTCATGATTAGAATGAGCTATAAACCAAGTTTTTACAATCAGAGCCATATTTGTACAATTACTGAAAACATGCATATTGACTTTGAATTTGTGATTAAGAGTTTGAAGACTCCTCTGCCTAATAGATTCTGAAATAAAGAAAAAATTAGTTAACACATGTAGAGAAGAATTCTCTAACTTGTTTATTTCTTTTCAATTCAGAGCATGTTTTTGGAAGGACTTTTGAAACTCCTAGTTACAAGTTCTTGTGGCTAATAAAATATAAATATTTCATTAGAGCTGCTCTTGATGCTGCAGAAGGAAATAAATATTTGCATGCAAATGGTGTTGTTCACGAGAACCTAAAGACTGAAAATCTTCTCTGTGGTAAAGTAAGAGAAGTAAGACGCTTGATTGTAGATTCTAAGAGATCTGACGTTTTCAGTTATGGTAGTGCGCTATGGGAATTAATTTCTGGCAAAGTAAGATGCTTGCACTTGTAGTTTATTTCTTACCTGAAACTTAAGTTTGCATATTTTAAGATGTTTAACTCTTATTGTATTCAGACCCTATACGATCTTAGTACTCCACTAGTGTTGTTCTTTGGATTGTCAAACAATTTTGTATACCTTCTTAGAACATTCCATTTTCTTCTTCATCCATGCATACTTAAAGACTTATCATGAATTATTATTATATCTTTCTTTTAGGGGGAGCGTCCAATTCCAAACACATTAAGCGAGGGTATATACATGAACAATGCAGTATGTCCAGAAAAGCTGAAGGAGCTTATTCAGAGCTGCTAGAGACAAGAACCAGATCAATGACCCTCATTCTCTGAAACTGTAGAGACTGTAATAACTCTTACTAACCAATAAATTTTTGGTCGAGAAAAATTCCGCTTGACCAATTTAGAGTTGGTTCGGCCAGAATTAAAATAAAAATCGAACCAATGAATTAATGGCTCGACAGGACTGTCTTGTGGTTGACAGGCCTTTGCTTGATAGTTCTGATCGATTATTAATTATATTGGTTGATTTTTAATTAAGCTGGATGAGTTTAGTCCAAAGTAGGATGAGATTCAAAGCACGAGAAATAATTAGTTGAAATCTATCTGAAAATATCGACAAGCCTTTTAATTGGTTTCTGACCCGTCTAATACCTTCATCAGCTTAGTCTACTTGCTCCCTGACTATTAAATCATGTGACATGCACCTACTATCCTGCCTGCTTGGTTAGTGAAATAAAAAAAAAAGCAAGTGGCTGAGAAATTTTCTTCAAAGGAAGGAAAGTGTGAGCTTCTTGGTTGCTGGAAAGTGGTGAAGCATCTCTCCAGCTGTCCACACTGCCCCTTCTTTGGTCCTTCAGTTGGACACTCATCTTAAGACCATCAAAATTACTTAAGTCTCTCTTTCACCTGCTTCCCACGTTCTGTAGACAGCAGAAAAACCAGAGAATTTTCAGAGAAAATTAAGAGAGAAAGAAAGAAGAGAAAACTGAAAAATTTCAGAAAAATAAATCAAGAAAAATTGCTGGTGATATGATCTTCAAACCTTGATCACTATGTTGCTGTGAGAAAGATCAGAAGGTGAGATTTCTAAATAAAATTGTAGACCTAGTTCAGTTCAGAGCATGATCAAACCTTGATCTTTCTTTCTAATCAGTCCAGCCGCAAACTTACCTTGGAGAAGATAACCATCTGAGGCCATCTGTCGGTTTAGATTTTGGGTAAGCTTCATATCCTTGCCTTAGTCAGTATCTTATCAGAACTGGTTGATGTTAGCTTTGGTCTTGGTCATATCAGTTCTCTAGCATGTTATATGTTTTAGTTTTTGTTTAGTTTCGGTTTGAATTAACTCATACAACCGCTAGCTAAGCTGTTATGGATATTGATTGGAGTTAAATCAAACTGAGATTAGTCTGATCTTGTCTGAACTGATCTTGTCCTAAATCAACCTGTCTGAATAGAGCTGAGCTTGTCTGTCCTGAGCCGAACTGATCTTATGATCAAACACTTCTGTTTCAGGTCAGGGGTGGAGTAAAGCTTTAAGTATCCAACCAGTTTCAAGACTAATCTCTAGGGGTGAGTCTAGATGGATGTTGAGTTAGATCATGAAAAGTGCATGATTAAATTAAAGTAAATGATTTCGGCTAGTTAGTAATGTCTCTGAATTTTTAGAAAATGTGTTGTGTTTACTTATTGTAAACACTTACACTTGAAGATAAAATAAAAAATGTTAAAGTGAGGTTAATCTTAATCTTAGTACTTGTTCTCAAGTAATAATCTTAATTATGAAATAATTATGGTTTTAATCAAAAATTAACATTGGTTTAATTAAGGATTAATTTTGATTTAGTTAAGGATTAATCTTGGTTTGGTTAAGGATTAATCTTGGTTTAATTATGAATTAATTAAGTATTAATTAAGGATTAATCATGGATTACTCATGGATTAATTAAGGATTCAATATTAAATAATTATGGAAGTAAAATCATGTGAAGTCATATTATTATTCATTATTCCTAAACTCTCCGCATTACCGTGATTTGGTCTTGCGAATGGAGCAAGGTCAGGGTAACACTCTGGATACCGTGTACTGCATGACGATGCAGTCCCGAATGTTCGTAATGACGTTCGAGGATGATGGTGATGCTAACTCACTAAGCTTGGTTAGCCTTCATGGTTGGGTCTAGTATATATATTGTATTATATGGAAGGTGATTGGCGGGTGATGTGGAAGTGAAGTTTGAAATAAGAATTCACAATGATAACTTATGCTAAGTATAGTACATGTATTTGATGATTGTTTGGTTTGTTATTAATTGTGTTGTGACTCTAGATTCACTGAGTAAACTAGTTGTTCAGGACTCTTTGTGTGTGCAAGTAACCATTAGTCGGGAAATCACTACTTTTGAACGAAAGAAACGGCTAACCAGCGGTAGTATTTTGTTGTCTTTGCAACGTAACTTTTGTTGTCTATTTACTTAAAATGTTGTTGGGCGATAGGCGATAGAATAAAACTATAATATTTTGTAAGATGTTTAAAATAAATAAATAATATATAAATAATGTTTATAAAATCACGAGATTTCATATGGTATTAATCCTTGTTCGGGACGAGCTACTATTAGGTATTGCTTGTCGGGTTGGAATCCTAGAGTGATATCCAGTAGGAGCGTCGGTTTTCTTTGGTTGTTGGTCTAAGGTGATCGGAAGTATTCGGAGAACCTCGGGTCAACCATCAGGAGACATTGACCATGTCATTTCTGGTCATCTACGATCGGGGGTGTCACAAAGGTGGTATCAGAGCATTGTTATACAATGCTAGAATGTGACTTGTTTCAAATGTTTTTCGAGTCAAAAATTTATTGTAAGGATAATTAGGATAGGCTGGTTTGTTCCTTCTTTTAGAAATAGATAGAACTGGATAGAAACATATCATGATCTTTCGTTGAGATACCATCGAGACAGGCACGCTGTGATGGAGATTATCTACCGATTCCAATCTCATCATCATCTTCAGACTCTTCACTGCCATCTATTCCGGCACCACTTCGAGATTAGAAGAGCCGCTAAACTTTATCACCTGAACGTAGTCGCTATCAAAGGCTTTTGCTATGATCATGAACACAGGTTTGTTGTTAAAGAGTTCATAGCCAGTGGACAGCTCGATTGATGGATGCACCATGTGCCTAAAGGTGGTAGGAGCAAGAACTGGAACATGAGGTTTCTTCACCAGAAGGTCACTAAGTTTTTTTATAATAATTTATTTTTTTCTTATGTTTTTATAAGATTATACTAGTATTTTAATCACCAAAATTCAAAATTGTTGCTGTAATCTTATCCGCTAAAAAAAATTGTTTCACCAAATCAATGTTTTGTAATGACTAAAGAGCATTTTATATCAAAAAGCAAATGTAACACATTAATCAAATATGTTGCTTCCATGAGTTACCAAAAATCTCTCTACTAATGGTAGAAATGACAATGATAAAGAATCCACAACAATTACAACATTCATTAGCACATTAAAAAAAAATTAATCACCTGAAAACTTTAAAGGAGTGACTAGTACAAGTAAACCCTCCATCAATCATCAGATTATCTCCACTTACATACCGCGACTCATCGCTCGCCAGAAACAAAACCACGTTTGCCACATCATCAACAGTTAACTCAACCCCTTTTAGATTCGCGTTTGCAGCCGCGAAGTTCCTGAAACCAACCAACGCATCATCCGTTCTCTCTTCCTCAGGCAAATGAGCCAACGCGAGTTTGGTCACAACCGCATAAGGCGAAACGCAGTTCACACGTATCCCATGCTGTCCAAGCTCTTGGCCGGGACCATTACACGAGCTGCGTGTTTCATCCCTAGGAAAGCTCCTTTCACGTTCACGTCAAAGACCGTGTTGAACTCACTTAAACTGTTGTTACGGATGTCCGGACACGGTGCTCCGCTTAGACCCGCGTTGTTGATGAGTATGTCAACTGTCCCGAAACGGTTGACTGTAAAGTTAACGGCTTTGCTAATGTCGTCTTCTACTGTAACATCACCGTGGATGAAACAGGCCGAATCCACGGCCAGACGATTACATAGTTTATCTCCGAGTTCATCTTGTAGATCGACGATGCAGACTTTAGCGCCGTGCTTGTGGAAGAGATGAACAATGCTCTCACCTATCCCTGTGGCCCCTCCACTTATCAGAGCCACTTTACCCAAAAGCCTGATTCAAAATGCAAGAAACGCAAGAGATTGAAACAAATTATCACAACATAGTAATCGAGCATAGCTATGTAGAAGATGTTGAAAGCAATGTATTTAAGGTTTGATGCTACAACAAACTTAAACCAGGGGAAGAAAAAGTAATAATAATTACATAAATTGATCTCACGCCACAATCCACAATAACAATAAGCAAAAATATTAAAATAATATAATTGGTTATGGCATCGCCTTGTAGTCAAAATAATTATAAATAAAAATATCAAAATAATATGACTGGTTATACTCCAGAAATACCTTATTTTTGTTTTATATATATTGGGATGGTATGAGAAAGAGAGAGGACCACAAGATTAGTTAAAAATGTAACGTGCAAAGGAGGTAAGATGAGACACATGGTCTATGAAGATTACAAATCTGAAGTTGAGAGAATGTAATAAATATCAAGACTCAGCATGAGACAAACATAGAAATCAAACCATCAGAATTCATAGAAAACCACTATGAACAGATCTCAAATCTGTAGTTCAGCCGACCAAAACACACTAAAGAAATGATAAAGAATATTATTCAGAGACTAAAAGCAGAGAATGACAAAATAACTGACCTTTGAGTAGGAAGTGAAGAAGATGCAGTGTTTTGCGTTGACATGTTTGCTCTAGATCTCCTCTCTTCTTCTCAATCCGGGCCGGTTTTCACTCGCAGGAAACCCTAATCAAATGCTTCAGGACTCTTTTTTTCTCTTTATTGTAGATGTAAGCAAAGAGCTTTTACAGTGCCAACTCTAGTACGTAAAACCAAACAAAGAATCTAAAGGAAGCCCATCCGTAGGCCCAGTCAAAGCTACGAGCTCTTCATAGCTATCTTTCCTTTAGTTCTTCGTTAATTCCAATGATTCCACTCTTCTTCTACTTCTGGTGCTTCTCTGACTCGGGGACGCGTTGCTTTCCTTTCCAGCAACTTTCCCGTTTTATCCGCAACAAAATAAACTTCCCCTTTTATATCAGAATAAACCAATTCATGTGACGAAAATGGCTGAACCAACCATGTTCAGATAATGGGCCTTCAGTTTAAGTCCATTGAGAAAATTGCTTCGGGGATTAGGAGGACTAAACAATCTGATCCCAATCGGTTTCGATTCAGGTTTATTCATTTTTATTTTTCGGTTCAAAATTTCGATTCCATCCAGATATTTTAAAACATTCGGATCGGATTCAGTTTAAGTTTAGTTACGTTGGATTTGAGAACATGTCCAAGATCTGGTTGAACCCAAAATAGTTTCTTTTCGGATATTACTAGGATTATTGATTCCAAAAATATTGATTTGTATTTGACTAAATTTAATATATTTTCTATCTTTTCAATTAATTTATGTGACAATATCAAACATATCATGGCATACCAAAGCATTGTACAAACGAGAATCATATATAATAATAGGTAAACATATTAAAATTAACAAATAGCAACTCTATAAATGTAAATAATATTATTGAAACACTAAAATAAAACAAAATTATTTAAACTTCAGGAGAAATTATATTTAGAATTAAACTTCAAATGCACTCTTCAAAACATAAAACATCGAAACTGACCAAATACCAAAATATATATCAAACTAATTATTTTAGGTAATTTTTCATGTAAATAGATAATTAGTTTAAGTACTCAATTAGATCTCGACCCGTACAACCGCGCAGATGTTTGTTTTTAGTTTTATATAGGTAGATATTTATTTTAGATCCTTAATGGCATATATTTTTAAAAATTTAATCATAAATTTAAATGTATATATAACTATTTATAGATGCAATAATTTAATTATTTTATATGTTATAGTTAATTAATTTTTTTAATCTGTCATATGTATTTGTTGCTTCTTATTATATATTTATCTTATTATATTTGCATTTAGATATTAAAAAATTAATATATTCATGAAACAACATATTTAAAAATTATTTTGTATTTAATTTATCATAAATTCTAACCCGTCTTTGAAAGCTGGATTTCATTTTAGCAATATTTTTTACTTTTATTCATTTTAGATTATACTTTATTGTACATATAATTGTTTTTAATTTTATACATGTATTATATAGTTTGTTAATGTTAAGTCGTTATGTCATCATATTATATTTTTAATATCAATATTTTATATTTATGAAAAGTAAAATTTATAAATTGATCACTTTATTATAACTTTATCTCTTTTAGTTCAATATAATATTTTATTTTAATATGATTAATTATGATTATAAATAGATAAAAATAAGATAGAATTTTTTCATTTTATAAAAGATAACTGAATATATATTAATTGTTCATTTCTAATTACAAAATTAGTTAAAATATTTGAAAATTTATTTTAAACGTAATAATTTTGTGTTGTTATTATCATTAAAATATTTTATATAATTTTGAATTTTCATTTATAAATCAAAACTAAATTAAATTTAAATTCTAATTATAGTTTATGATAACTAAAATTAAAATTAATGATTTTTCAGAAAATAAAATTTAAATTGGAACTGAAATGATTTTTAAAAGATTTTGTTAGAATTTTTTTATATAATATTTGTATTTAAATAAAAATAAAAATATTAAAAGATTTTATAATAAAGTTATGAACATTCGATAAATTTTCTAAATAATAGTATAAACATCACACATGAAATGAAGTTGTGAGTTTTATTTTAATAGAATAGATAATATTTTAATCTATTTTCGATCCATATTATAGACTGGGATTTCTAAAAAAATTTGTTTGGAGTTATAAATTTTTGGATCTTTTTGGATATTCATTGGAGTTCGAATTTGGTTAGGGTAAAACCAATAATCCATAAAACAAAATTCATCAGTATTGAAATTCAGTATAATTATGTCAGATTCTAATCAGTTCAAATTCTTTTTTACCGGATCAGAGTCAGTTAGAATTTTTTTATTCAGTTTATTTGCTGAGTCCCATTGGAGATGTTGGTTATTGTTCTGCTTTTTTTTCATATATCAAGTTATGTATTTCTATTCTTGCAAGTAAATGTGGCAATTAAGCCCTTTGTCAACAAAACAAAAAAAAGTAAAGGTGGCAATTGATGTTTCTCTGTGTTTGGAGCTAATAAGCCTCAAGATGTGATAATTTTCTACCAATTCATCTCCGCGTAATATTTTCATCGGTTTTGAGCATATATTATTGAAATATTAGTTTACAGCTCCCAAAACTTTAGAAAAAAACAAAAATAAAATTTTATAGAAATCATTCTAAATTGTTTATAGCTCCTCAAGTCTCATAACCGAACATGTGTATTAGATTATTTCAATTTAAACTGAACTGACGTACACTAAAATTAAATTCAGATAATTCATGTGATTTGATATAGTTTGATCCGTCACGTAACATCAATTATTTATTTATTTATTTTGTAATTAAGAGAAAACAAATTATACCGGAACCATGGTAACCACTTATTTCTTTAACATCGATTGCTGTCGACTTGTAAACCTTTGTGATAGAAAACATCGTTTTATAATGATATACGGAGGATATACTTTATAAAGAAACAGAACATTCACGATTCTACTTTGATTAAATTAATAAACAACCATGAAAGTAAGACTATAGTTGTTGATTACATGATGATGTGTTATTTGTGGAGGGAAGAAGAAGGAACCCATTGATATTCATGATGATGATACCTACACTTGAACGATCTTGGATGCGTCGATGGTGAACACACACACTTCTTCTTTTCACCACCACCGTCACGGTGACGACCGACGGTGGCTACCACCTCTGTTGCCACCGTCACTCCTGCTGCCGGCACGTTTTCGTGGAAGCTCTCCGGTGGAATAACAAGAGGGATAATCTTTTTGTAGCACATTTTGTTCACTCGAATTATGATTAAAGATTCTTAATGTGTGCGTGGTTTACCAAAAGAAGAGAAGTCCGAGCATATATACTGGTAACCTCTTTTGGATTTTAAAATATTGTAATTGCATATTTATCCTTTAGTATTGTGTAGATGATACGTCTTGCCAAACCATAATTTTTAAAGGTTACACGTGGCTAATGGTTTTGATGGACGTCTTGAGATTGTACAAAAACCATGAGGTCAGAAATTTGTCCTAGTGCATATCTAATGTGTATAATCAATAAATTTGGAAGAAAGGATAATCTAATAGATTAAGTTTTTAATAAACTAATAATATTAAGCTTATTATATACCATTTAAATTTATTATTTTAGTAATACTTTTAAATTTTTATATTTTTAAATTTGGTTTTTTAAAGAGTATTACTTTTATAATTTTATATTAATCAAATTTTATAGATTTGGTGTTTGTATTATTTTCTTGTGTGTTTTAGTGTAATCTACATTTTATAATACATAAATGTATTTTAATGTAAATGGATAAATAATAACATTTTAAAAAATACCAAAAATTAGATATTAAATTCAACAGTGAAATATTTATTATATTTATATATATTCAAAAAATCATAATACCACATATTTACATAATTTTTAAATAAATAAATTATTTTCTTTTTTATTTTGTTAAATATTGGGGGTGATTGGTTAGGCTGCAACTGTAGAAAATTAACTTTGGAATTTAGTCTATAAGATTTTTTGATTTAATTTTAAGGGATGTAGTTTTAAAATTTTCTACAGCTAAAAAAAATGGGGCTTTAGAAAATAAAACTTTTACAATTATTTTGTTTATTTTTTGCTGTAGGTTTATTTTTTTAGCTGTAGTTTTAGAAACTAATATAAAGCATGATTGATAGTTTTTAAAGCTGTAGATAAAAATTAAAACTAAAATTACTTTCTACAACCCAACCAATCAATCCTATTAATTTACAGAATTCATATTATATAAAAATATATTGCAAGATTTGTTGGACAAAACATGATTTTGATTAATTGGTTACACTCTCAATCATGATTATTATTGATTATTTGAATGAGAATAATACTTAGATCATTCACAAGTTTTGGTTCCGCAAGTTTGGTTCCACAAGTTTCTCGATTATAAAGAAAAGAGAAGATTTTTTTTTGGCTGAAAACTAACAGCCCATATGAAAGGGTGGACCATACTCTTCATATGAAACAAAAAGGTTTGGAGAATTATATGGTAAAGATGAAAGGAAGTGATTGGAGAGGATAAGCGGTGAGAGTGGGCCGATAACGACATACTTCCTCTCTCTTTAAGCTTCTCTTTGTCACCCATCTACTTTTAGATAGACTTACCTTGTTTTAGGTTACATAAATCATAAGGAAATTGCATTGTATATATTTCGAACAAATTATAATTTATTACATGACAAAAATACCTAGGTTTCAAATATATATTGTGTCTTTTATATAATGATATCATTATACTCCTGTATGCATTACCCCTGTATGCAATGCATACGATCGGTGAAACCAGCATTAAAAAACAAATTTAATTAATAATTTGTAACTATAAACAGTAAAACGTGGTCTTTCATAACTCATATACCTTTTTAAATTAAACTTCTTTTCACGAAAAAACAACCAATTATGATAAAAAAAAGACAACAATGATGGCGTAGACGGCGAAAACACACAACAACTTTCTCATTTATTTTTCTCATTTTCTTAAATCATTGATTATCATAATCATGCTTTTGTTATATACTTTGTTTTTGTTTTTGTTTTTACAGATCCAATGGTGAAGAATAATGACGGTGGGTCGGTAAAAGCCGCCGTATTGGAATAAAAAAAGAGAGATGAAGACGATCTCTATATGGTAGTGAAAAATACTGATGGTGAGCGAGTATCAACATTTCTAAGAAAAAGAAGAATTGAAGAAGATGAACTCGTCGTCTATACTATATTCTGTGGAAAAATAAGTACAGTATATATTCTTAAGTGTAGCTATTTATGTAATGCTACTATACTATTTGAAACATATTTCTATACTACTCCTTAAAAATGTAATAATCTGTCATGTTTTCAAATTTGATAGTTCTCTTTTCTATCATTTTGTGTAATTGATTGTAATATGAAATTCATTTTTTTGAGTGTTGGATAGATTTAATTATTTGGAACACTCGTTTACTATACTATTTAGACTATATAGAATAGAAAATATGCAACCTGCTAACCAAGTAAATGTGATTTCAAATGTTTAATATTAAAAGAAAATTTATAGATTGTATTTTGGTTTATAAGTTCTTGATTAGGGTTTGGATTTAATAGAGGTTTAGGTATATTAGACCATATTATATACATTCTATTTGAGTTTATACTTCTTTGATTAGGGTTTAGCTTTACATTAGGTTTTAGATTAGGGTTTATACTTCCTTGATTTGGGTATATATATTTATATTTGGGTTAGGATTAGGGTTTAGTATCTAAGGACTGATGGTGGGGTAGGATTGGGATAGAGTTGATGTCTTATAGTATTTTATTGATATGTAATAGAATACTCCGGTCTGACTGTGAGAAATAAATAGAATACACGATTTAGTGCAAAAGTATTTTAATTTTATCCACACATTTACTGTCCACAGTGAAAACATATCTTCTAATTATGTAAGTGATGTGGAGGGCATTAGCATTGTTGATGTCAACAGCGTGCGGTAAATGTTGGCCATATCTCATTTCATTGATGTCGTGCATAGATGCCTCATTCATCCCCTGTATATTATTTGAGAAGCATTGCAACATTTTTTTGTAGCCACATGTCATCACTAGAATGATTCTTAGAATCCTTAGAGAAATAGGTTAGTCCATCTAAAAATACAATAAGCTTTTTATTAAACCACAATAAATACATTATTAATGTGCTTCATTATTTCCTTAAATAAGATTACGGAATTTCCTAATGTGACTAAAGTATATATGACAATTAATGATTTTGAATAATAAAGATTTGATAAAAATAAGTGTATATTATAATTATATGTGTTTAATTTTAAGCTATTAAAATAAATTAAACAATCATAGTAACCATATAATAAAAATTAAAAAAATTATTTATATATTATATTTTGAATTTTTAAAAACGAGTATAAATTACTAAAACTGTTAAAAGTTTCACATTCACATTTTGTGATCTATAATTTAAAACTTTTGTTATGACATGATACAAATAATTAAAAAATAATATAAGTTGAAAGTCTCACTTAATAAGTATCAAAAATAAAAGATATGTAAATATATGATCATTTTAAATTAAACTATATGCCATATAAAAATACATAAATATCTTAATTTTAAAATTTATTTTGAACATTTTTTTGATAAAAAAATTTGAAAACATATTGACAACTTAATTTTTTTTAAATATAAATTACTTAAACCATTAATCCCACAGTGAAAATTTTGTTATCACTAATTTAGACTTTGTGCTATATTAACAGATACAAATGATAAAAAAAATATGAACAAAAATCATCATCTAATAAATATTAATATTAAAATATACCATATATATGTTACTGTCATTTAAATTTAATTATATATCATATCAAATAGAAAAATATTTTTTTGATTTATAAAATTTATTTATATGTTCGCACCAATTTAATTATATAAGTAGTAGATAATGACGTTTTAATTATTCAATATATATTTATTATTTCATAATATGTTATAAACATATAATATATAAAATAATTTATATATATAATGTTTATCCCGCGCAAGGCGCGGGTCTTAAGCTAATTATTTATTATTTTAGACACATAATTTCTAACAACATAGAGTTACCGTGAAGAAGGGATAGAACCGGATGATAATTGGCATACATGTTAATTATTACCTTAAGTCAAAATCAATGTCACTACTTAATTATGATCCTTATTCAGCAAATTCTCCCTAGATCATAACAACTAATACAACTTTTTAGTTTTAATATATATTCTTATTAAGTAAAAGTAGTTTACGTTTTAATTTCTCCTCTAATCTAGAATCAGTCTATGCTAATATCATATTTGATAATGAACAAGATCTAGCGAGAGGTCCGGAGAGGCGTTTTACCATATTTGTGTCAATAGAATCTTATTTTCCGCGTGTACAAAATTTTACTAGAATAAAATCTATAAGATTGGATTAGCCTTTTTGTAATGTTATTGGTGTTTTTTTCTTTTGACAAACCAGAAAATTTAAAACGAGTACGAATGGGAAAAAAGCTGGAAAATACTCAAGAAATTGGAATTGTATACAACTCTGTTTTTACAACAATTGGTGGCACTCCAGCTGAAAAAGAGATGGACAATACTCCAGAAGGTCGAAATGGAGAAAACATCAAAATAAAACCCCTAAAAGGTTAAGCGAAATTGATATAAAAAGTTACAAACTGAAACTAAGATGTTATTGGTTTATATATTTTGATTGATTTAAAAATCCATATAGTATTTATAAATCCAAGTAAAATATACAAATCCGGAGGTTTTCTCTCGGATTTGAGTCTTTGTATTTTTAACAGAAAAATCCAAGCAAATCCATTCAAATCCATTATAAAATCAAATATATTAGTAAATCCGTGCGATTGAATAACACTTGATTTGATATAGAATTTATGAATCATTAAACCAATGACACATGATTTTAATACAGATTTAAAAATCATAGAACCAATAATACTAGATTTAGTTCGGATTTTCAAATCCATAAAAATACAACAACCAATAACGCTCACGCAAGATCAAATTCCAAAACTTTGGGAACGAAATATAGTGTGAATGTGAATATAGAAACATTATATTTACTTTAAAAAATCGAGCAAAAAAAAAAACTAAAAAGGGACAAAATCACACAAGACAGACTCCAGTAATAGCAACAACCATATTTCTTTTACATTTTGGTTTGACCATCTCAACTCAATATAATTATATAAATTATCTTCCTAATTCGGGATGAACCTTCAATCTTTGTGAATTTATCCTTTTTTATTCATCTCTTGTGATGACGGACTAGATTCTTGGACCGAGTTTCAGAAGAACTTCAGTAAACTTTTCCCATATTTATACGGCACACAGACAAATACATTCACAGTTAATTGTTTTAACTTTCTATGAACCATAAAAAATTATGATGTGTAAAACGCAAATAATATTTTTGGTTGCTTACTTTTTTTTTCGAATTAAAAAAAATAAAACAATAACATCATAATTTCATTTGGTAAAAATATGTCACTATAACATGTAACGTACCACACAAAAGAGGCATCAAACAAGAATAAATAAAACGAGAGAGAAAATATAGTTGTAATTTGTGTATATTTGAATTGATACTCAAGAGATGGGCTTTGTTGAGTCAAATGATGATTAGATTGATTCTGTGGCATGAAAATATTCACTGTATGTACGTTGGTGAGAAGCTGCTGATGAGGAAGATGCAGATGAGGACGAAGGATTAAAATTATGAGATTGGCCTGTGATTAGAGCTAAACGATCTAATCCGGTTTCAATTATTCTTCTTCTTCTCCTTCTTCTCTATCCATCACTATCAAAGAAAAATGAAAAAAAAAAGAAGAATGTAGAAAATAGAAGTTGCCAAAATTTAGACAAGAAAGTTAGTTATGTTGAAAAAAGTTGTGTTATGTTTAGGTTTTGAAACCCTCCAAGAGTAGGTTCTTCTTAATGTAGAAAGAAAGGCTAAAAAAAAAGAATTCTCTTAAGTCTACATTTAGAATATTATTGCTCCACATGATTTATGAAGTAGGACATGAAAAAGAATAAAAACGACCACAGTGGGAGTCGAACCCACGACCTTCTGATCCGAAGTCAGACGCGCTAATCCACTGCGCTATGCGGTCAATTTGTTATTGGAGGTATACTATTAATCTTTAGGTTTAGTTATATTATTGGTTACTTGTTGTACAACATTCTAAACTTGGGAGGCTGTGTTAATCGATTCGCGTATGCTTTTTAATTCACTAATCCATAATATGGGTTTTCCTGAAAACCGTAGTCTAATTGTTAAATTTCACCGTGAAAGCTAAACAGCTCTGGAACATTTGGCTCCTGTCTAGTCCAAGAAAGCTCAGGGACAGTGTATCAATAAAAGGTTTATTAGGAGGCTTTTGAGAGTTGTTCAAAAAAAAAAAAAAGAGGCTTTTGAGCACTTCAAGAAGGTAATTTGAGAAATGGATTACGAGCTTAAATTTTACAACAATACTTTGTTTGGTATTTTACAACAATACTTCGCCTGGGTGTTCAAAAAAAAAAAAAAACTTTGTTTGGTATTTCCATCTAAGAACATCATTATTCACAATTCGCCAACCCTCTTTTCTATTAGCCTTAGGCTTTTAAAATGGGCTATTTCCGAATAAGCTAATGGGCCTTCGAGGAGCCCAACATGTAGTGGTAATTTCGTAAATATCTTACATAGTCGTTCGTAATTAAATTGTCAAGCAAAAATGGGATTTCCTTTTTAATGATTTACACAAAGGTGTAACATCGTTCCTTTCTGAAATTTTTTGTCGTGATTAATTTGATTCCCCATATGATAATGCATTTTCTTTAGGAATGATACCAAGTTGTATCTACGACCTGACTTAGGTTCTTGAAACATGATACCAAGTTGTATCCGGTCGTGTCTGTGCTTCTATAGTTTTTTCTTTTGTAACTTAATGATCTTTATGGTTTGTTTGTGTGTTTTGTTGCAGTGCTTACACCGCGTCAGTAGAGATTACAGTTTATGGGAATGGCTGTTATGGAGAGGTGGCAACGTTCTTTCTTTCTTTCTTGAACCACATTCATTCAAGTATTTGAATCCATTTGTAATAAAAGTTCTGTTTTTTGGACTAAGTTTTTTTTTTTGTGGGGAGGATTTAGATGAAAAGAGAGTCGAGAGAATTGGTAGTAAGGCTAGTGTCCTTTATTGTCGTTTCTTTTGCACTGAGGGAGATTCATATATTGTTACATGTTTTTGTTCTTTATTACAAGTACTTCAATTTCATCTGATTGTTCTTCTTAATGCATGTAATATTCATGTTCAAGCAACACTTGTAAAATGTGAAGCCTAGGATTTAGTAGAAGTTGATTCGTTGATTTAACTGAAGCATGATATATATATATATATAAATATATATAAATATATGTTATATTGAACATAACATATAAAACAAAAAGTTCATTTTCAAGAAGAAAAGTTGAAATATTAAAAAATTCCTATATATTTAACAGTCATTGAAACAATTTACATGTGTTTCTAGAGAGGAAAAACGAAGGAAGATTGATGTCAAAGATACTGAAAAGCTAAAGATGAGGATAATGGTAATCAATGTGGAAAGACATCTGATGAAAAAGTTATTCATGATTACAGTTCCGACCAACAGCATTCAAGCAGCAAAAACGCATTCACCGGACTCGCCAGTACAGAGGCTTCTGGTTCTTTATTCTCATTCGGTGTGGTTTGTATCTCTCTTCGGCTTTGGCCTTTCAAACCGAAATAATCCTTCCGTTTTCGGCGCTACTGGATCTTCCATTGTCAAGAAGAGTGAAGGTAGTGGGTTTCCTTCAAAGCAGGAGGTTTCCACAGAGACAGGAGAAGAGAACGAGAAAGTTGCCTTTTCAGCTGAGTCGTTTTTGTTTGAATATCTCGATGGAGGATGGAGAGAGCGTGGTGCAACAGTCTATGAAGTATTTCTCAGCGTGAGAGGTTAGCTGCTTGATGGAAGATCGCATTAGGAGAAGGATCAAAGTTGCTGAAGAGAAAAAAAGACTCAGTTTCAATAGAAAACAATGGTGGGAAGAGGAGCGTATAAAGCTTAGTAGATCACAACTAGTGATTTGATGAGTTGGCCTTTTGTAGCTGAGAAAATGAGAGACAAAATCAAGTGATATCAATACATCTTACTCATCGAAAAAAAGTCACTTGATTTTTTATCAAACCGAAAATATCTGACCTGAAATCACTTATACCAAACCGAAAATATCTGACTTGATATCAATTGAATTTTTTTTTTTATCAAATTAAAGTCCAGTCCATTTTTATTACTCAAATACTTATCAAAAACAATAATTTGATTAAAAAAATCAAGTCAGATATTTTCGGTTTGGTACAATTCGTCCATTCGGTTTTGTATAAATGTGTACATTACCGGATCAAGAATTATTTAGATAAAAAAAAACAAAAGAGGAGGAAGGAAGGAAGGAATTTAAAAATGAAATTCAAAAAAAAAAAAAAATAGAAACAAGGATTCTCTCGCTCTAACCTCGTAGGGGTTTTCTTCTCTCTGTCCCGACTCCCGCGGAGCTCTTTCCGATCGTCGCTCACGCTACGCTACGCTACGGTAAGTCTCTGCTTTCTCTCTGCTTTTAGTTTTTGGCTCACGCTACGCTACGGTACGGTACGATTCGTCTTTCTCACTCGCTCTCATCTTAGGGTTTATCATGTGGCGTTTATTTGAGTAAGGTCGTTTAATATCAGATCGCATGTTTCTCTTCGATTCCGATTACAGATTTAAGGGATAATACGAGATCCCAAGGGCACAACAGCATTTCTCCCGCAGCTTAATCATCTGTAAACTTGGTGAGTGGTGACAATCTCTTCAGATATCGATTGAATCCGTCTACGCTTCGGTTCGCATGCTGTGATTTTGAAAGATTTCGTGTGGTGTGACTACCGATTGGAGTGTAGTCTCTCTTAACGTGTGGAGTTGATTTAAGAATCATGTAATTGTCTTTTTTTTTTTTTTTTTTTTTTTTGCGCTTGGGTGCATAAGAATTTGCTTGCGCTTTGTATTAGATAATACTCGGATTATGTTTCGGTTATTGGGTTAAACCGACTGAACCAACCCGATATCTGAAGTATCAAAATATGAAACCTGATCGGGTTATTTGCTGGATATGAAACAAATCCAATACCTTTATTTTGGTTGGGTTCAGGTTTGGATTCGTGTTTCAGTTTTTTTATGTCCATGCCTAATTCTTAGGGTGAAGAATGATACACAACTCTCATGATAAACATAAAATTTTGTTGTAAATTCTAACTAAGGGTCAAAGTAAAGAGGAAAAGAATCCAAATATATATAGATGGTCGCCAGCCAAAATACACTTGCAAAGCATAAAAGCAGTGGGTCGTCGTATATAACATTTAAGTAACTGAGAAGAAGTAAATACAAAAGAAAATTGTTACAACGACATTGTATTCTCGACATGATCATGAATCGCAAATACTTCAACACAATACCTATGCTTCTTTGTTTTATCGCGAACACCACCTTCGATATGAACTCTTCTAAAGCTGTTTTGGTTCATGTCATAGTAGTAAACATACAATGACTTATCAAAGAAATAGTTGCATTGAGTTGCATAAATCTCTCCAGCAGGGGTGGCACCAGAGAAGGTATCCACATCAGCTCCTAACAACTTCACTGGGTACTTTGGCAAGCAAAGGATTGTTCTCGACCATTCTTGTTTTTTGGCATCATCCATAATCCAGATACTTGTGTCGCCGTCGTTACAACATATGCATCCCAACTTACCTAGGTGGTTTACCAGACGTTGATTATTAATAAGAGCCAACAATGCTTTTGATAATGCTTCTGGAACCAAGACGCGATCAAATCTTTCGGACCTAAGGTCGAAACTCAGCAAAATAGTCTCACGAGGTTTTCTGTATGCGTTGTAGTAGATAGTCCCGTCGATGCATACATTGTAATCGTTTGGATAGGAATCTTCATCAATGCCTTTCACTTTCCTCCAAGATTGCTGACATCCCAATGTGAAAACATGATAAGTTTGCTTCCGCTCGTCACAGTTGAAAATAGTGGACAAGACTTTGTAGTGATTCGTGATAGGGTCGTAGCCAAAGAAGCATGAACTCAATCCGGACCTTGTTGGGGCTTGGATCTAGGGTAACGGAAAAACCTGCCTGGTGGTAGGGTTGTATATGGTAACCAAATGAGATTCGAAAGAAGAGCAACATATCAAGCCTCGGGAGTATTGATAGTGGAAGGTGCAGGGACGGCTTGGTCGAGGGATAGTTACTACATGGTCGGTGGTGGTCGGAGAGAAAACAGGGGAAACAGTGAAGAACGTTTCAGGCACACAATGGTGGAAGATGAAGACAGGAAGCTTCAGGGGCGGATGTCTGAGAGAGCGAGTGACTATAGACTCGATCAAGTCTCTGTCGCTTCTGATTATGGTTGACCATTGCTTGGAGACGCTTCGGAACCTCACAAGTGACTTTGTCGGGAGTTTCTTGAGTATCTCCACTATTATATCCAAAGGAAGACACAAATCTCCGGTGACTGTCTTTCTTGTCCTTTTGCAAACACTTAACATGTGAAACAGATAAAAAAAGAACTTGAAGAAACGAAACGGCTAAGAAAAGATGATTATATATATTAGGGTTTATTACTCTTTGACCGTATGATGCGAACCAACTACACTCTGGAGCTAGAGGTCGATCTAAAGTCGTACAAATAATACGAAACGGCGAAGGAAAAATAATATATGTAAATGTTTTTAGGGTTTATACTATTACTATTTTGTCCTTATGGCTGAAAGATAGGAAAATAGAAAGACACGAACCAAGTACACTTTGGAGCTCGATCTAATGTTAGATTTGCACAGATGTCAGAACCAACTCAAAAGGAAAATAAGTATCCGAATAAGGAAACCACAAAATTTTGGAACATCCTAATAATTCCTTTTCTTTTGTTCCAAGCTTCATAACCAAAAACCAGATCCAGATCTAAAACTTTAGCACTCGAGATCTAAATCTAAACTTAAAAGAGCCTATGTTTTAAAAGAAATAATGTTTTTTCTAATATCAAGATTGTATGTGTAAATTGTTTTTAATGAAATCATATTATATACATATTTATAATTTTCATTTAAGAAAATATAGATATAAAAAAATATTTATTACTTCAAAATTATATTTTGTTTTATTTAAAAATATTTTTAAATATAATATTACTTTTTGTAACTTTCTCTTTTTTATGAAATCATATTATATATACATATATTTTCGTTTTTCAATTCTTTTTTTTTAACTCTATAAAAAATTTCCTTTTTATTATATGTGTATTTTTTCAGAATTTTTTAAAAGGAAAGTAAATAAAATAATAATAATGGTATTTTAAATGTAAATTAATTCATTAAGGGTATCAGTGTAATAAACCATCGTGAGAGTTAATGTGAAAGCGACACATAGAAAACTGACTTTATAATTTTCATATAAGAAAATATATATATAAAGAAAGTATTTTATTACTTCAAAATTATATTGTGTTATTTAAAAATATTTTGAAAGCCCTTTTACAAAAAAAAAAAAAAAAAAAAATTTAAATATAATATTACTTTTTTGTAAACTTTCTCTTTTTTATGAAATCATATTATATAGACATATATTTTTCGTTTTTCAATTCTTTTTTTTTAATCTATAAAAAAAATTTCTTTTTATTATATGTGTATTTTTTCAGAAGTTTTTAAAAGGAAATTAAATAAAATAAGAAATAATAATATTTTAAATGTAAATTAATTCATTAAGGGTATCAGTGTAATCAACTATCGTGAGAGTTAAAGTAAAACAGACACATAGAAAACTGACTTCTCAAATAATATTATAGAGATAATATTTTGTTTGAAATTGATCTATTTGAATTCAATATCAATACGCTACGAACATGTTTTAATGAAGTTCGTAAAGAGGACTAGTCAAAGTCTAATTCTTCCGAAACTTCTTGAAGTTTTTGATTGTGATATTATAAGACGACTTAGAGCAACCTCTCTTTCTTCGTTAGTACTTGATTCCGTGTTCTACATAACTTTCAACTATTTATAAGCAGCAATGCGTGGTCCAGATGTTGGAACTCATTTAGATTTATCTAATATATGTGTGATCGTCCTGTGATCGTGCTGAATCAATACATAATTTTTCTCTCCTTTTCCGGTTTTATTTATCTAGTTTTTTTTTTTTGCCAAATATTTGAATATCATATAAATATGAAATTGTTTTGTAAACTTTACAAAAATTAAAAACTAGAAGAGGTTCACCTCGGCAAAAAGAATAAAAACAAGGTGAAGCTCATTTTACAAAAGGATTCCTAGTCATGCCTCAGCCATGATAGCATGAGAGTCTTGAAATTTTTTTTGTGCTGTTTCGTATTACGTATAACAAACAGATTTAGCAAGATATAAGATTTTAAGTTCACAAAAATAAAAGATATAAGATTTTAGCATCTATCATCATCGTACTGTGCAACTTGTTTATAGGATATTAACTACTTCAAAGAGAGACATCACAAGAGTTTGTTTTGGGAGGACCTAACGAAAGAAAGAGATTGACATATGTGTTGACTGACTTTTATGTCCAAAACAAAATCAACCGCACACGGCACACCTTACTAAATTATTTCCTTCATTTTTATTCACACCTGGTATGGTCAAAAAAATTGTGAACTCTCGTAATCTAGTTATGACAAGAACGGATTTGATTCTTTGAGGTTTTGGTAAAATTCTTAATCAACTACAATCTAATTCATACAGTACAAATCCTGCCAGAAATGACCCAATCCATTTAACATATATATGTGTTTGCTATGCGGTTGTAATTAGTGATTTTAGACCACCTTTTGTAGACTGGTACTGATTAAGATCATGCATGATTTGTATAAGCGTAGAAATGAATTAACTAATTTGGAGTGAATCCTCATATATGAACACTTAAAAGCTAATGTACATGTCAGTTTCAAATATGATTTTTAACAGATATAGATTAGGTGTGCCTCAAGATGATAAATAGAAAGACTTAAATCTGAAGGTAAATCTTATTATTGAGGCCATATATTAATTTTCAAACGAGCCATATTGATCAATAAGCAACTGATATTCAACCAAACACTAAACATGTATAGATGCTGACTTCAGTAAAACAATAATTAAAGAGAAATTAAATATAATAGATAAGTTCATAAGTAATTAACATCAACATAAGTAACAAAAAGACAACAATCTCTCCAAAACCTTAATGTCTGAATGAAAAAAAAGAAGTAACGCATAGCGGTGAGACATCATACCAATTAAGGATAATATAGCTTATTAATTACTAGACAATTGTTTTTATATTACTAAAGCTATTGCAGCAGAATAAAGAGGAGAGAGAGAGAGTTATTTATTACCTCTAGACATTGCCACATAGCTTAGGTTGTAAGAATGGGAGGCATGTAATCAGATTTAGTACCAAGGATACGAGCTTTTGTGTCGGGAAAGCATTCACATCCAGGAAGCTCAGTGATGTCTCCTTGACTAGCAATACCGATGGGGTAGCGAAGTAGATGACCAGGAAGGTCATGTTCAAGTGACTCACTAGAGTAAAGATCCCAATACTTATCGGCAACACGGTTAACTTTCTTGACACATTCTTGGCTCGATGGATCCAGGAAAGTTTCATCGAGCATTCCTAAATGTTCATACCATAACGACATGCGGAAACCATGGATTTGACCACGAGCTGGTTGTCTTACTGAGAGGTGATATGGTTGATAGCCTCCCATTGCTATCTCTGAGTCTCTTGCACCATCCATTGATCTCTGGTTGATATTTGCGGATCCAATAATAATGTACTCATCGTCAACTGAAAAATGAGACGTTAAAATATTTAATTAAATATAAAAAATTAATAAAAAGAACTATCCTAGAATAATGTTAAAACACTTTTTTGTTCCAAAAATATTATACAAATGAGAAAATTCTTAAAATAGCATTAATTAAAGTTTAAAAGAGAATTTGTTTTTATCATTTTGTATTTGGATTTTGATTTATTTATTAGTTTTAGGGTTAAGTCTTTAGAAGATGAAGTTAATGTAAGGGTTAAGTAATTTAATCATTTTATCTTTTAATTAATACTATCTCGATAAAATTTCTCCTTATATCCATTTTTGTTATAATTGTTTATGCTATCTAAGGTCATTTGCCCAATTATAAATTCTGCAAGAGTTAAAACACTCACCGATCATCATTTTAGTGTGGACATATATCATGAAGCGACGTGCTTCTTGCGCACGGATATAGTCTGAGTCTGGTTCAGGCTTCTCTGTAGGCTCATACTCTCCATCTTTCTTCACCTCTCTGTTCCCAAGGCAGAAGAATGTTAAATAATCCCTTGGATCCTCTTCTAGACCCTTTTCTCTAAGTACTTTGATCACATCTTTGTACATCATCTCCATTGTCCTTCTCTGCCAATCTAGTATAGCTTGTACTGAACCACTCTCAGGTATCCCTTCAGGCCACATTGGAACAACAACATAAACCTTAAACCTCTCACCAGCTTTGATCTTGCTAACAATCTTCAATGATAACTCCTTTGGAATCAAGTGTAGAGCATTTATTTCCTCAGGTTTGATTCCATCTGCACTCCAAGCAAATGAGCTTCCTAGGAAGTACTGGTTTTCGATATAGATGAAGTCTTTAGCTCGCCTTATTGCGTGAATGTATGCATCTTGAATACTCCTATCAATGATGTTATCTTTACCACTCACAAGACCTGCTTCTGCTGCAGCTTCAGGGGAGTCAGGAAACGCAGCAGCTGCTCCACCATCTATTGATCTAAATAGCTGAACGTTCCATGAGTCATGATCCTCTGAGAACAGAACAGGAGAAGGAGGGATGATAATGTCATCAAGATCTCTTATCTTAACCAAAATATCTTTACCGCCTTGTCTATTCCACCTCTGCTCAAAGTTATACAAGACATCCCATGCAATAGCTCCTTCAAGACGGCAGTGAATGTCATGCCACGGCTCTCTAGGACCGCCTTTTGTTATCGCCGCGCCAGGGAAGTTTGGTTGATGGAAGTCATCGTGATGCACCGTGTCCAGTGTTCTGAACAAAGAGTGGAATGGAGTGTCGTATCTTCCATCACAAAGATCAAGACCACCAATAAAACTCACAATCCTTCTTGATTTTGTTCTTGATGATCCTCCTGGCATTTCACTGTCTACCACAACTATCTTTTGGTGATGAGTGAACATAGTTGAGACTTGCAAGTTTTGGACAATGCTTCCACCATCATCAGGGTTACGAGGACACAAAACACAGTTCACATCAGTTCCTTGAAAGAAATTCTCAGTTTCTTCATCATGAGTAGCCATAAGCCCATTTTGTTTCAGCAAATCGACCGATGTTCTATCGTCCCAAACAAGTAATATAACTTTAACACCTTCACTAGCTTTCTTCTTGAGTATCTCACCAATAGTCAAATCTCCTCCTTCCTTTGGCCTCCTTGAGTCTCTCACCAGAGAGATCTCAGCGTAAACAGACCAACCAGTAATGTAAATTAAGTGCTTAGCATTAGTAATAGCATCAAAGATATCCTCCCAACACCGATTCGCCTCGTAGTATTTCCCTCCAGCAAGAGGGATTTTAGGGACAAAGTTTCCAGGAATATGAGCATCTTGATACAAAGAAACTTTGCATCCTCTTCTCTGAGAGAAGAAGGTGTATGGAACTCCTGGAAACTTAACACTTTTGATACCGCGGTTCCAGTTTTTATCCTTTTCAACGCCAAAGTACTGAAGCTTCACATGGATCTTTGAACCTCCTTCAACGGGTTTCTTCTCAGTATCTAATATCTCAACCCATCTATTAACTTCCTCTCCGTGGAGAATATCTTCAACAGGAATGTAAGCTCTTCCTATTAATGTTGCACCAATGGGGTTATCGTCTTTGACAGTGAAGATAACATGTTTAGCCATGTGACCACAGTAGATATGAAATGATTCATGCCACTTTGGGTTGTTTGGTTCGTTTGTTATTTTTCTTGTTCGACCAACTCTGGCTTTCTCTAGATCGATTGTAGCGTATAGCTGAGGTTCTCCTTTGCCAACCCCGATTGTTTCTTCCACATTTGCTAGAATCTGAAAAGATTAGAAACAAATATCAAAGTGAATCGAGAAATTTAAAACCAGAAACATTATAAATGATAACCTTGCCGAAGAAGCCTGATCTGCCTCCTTCACTCCCATGAAGAGAATCAACTTCATATATTGTAGCATGTAACCTTCCATGCAACAAAAACTCTTCCATTTTATCTCGTCTATAAACATTAAAACCCAATTCCAACACATTAGTTAAATAGTATTCGTTTCTTTGTTACATTAGTAGTTAAAAAAAATGTCGGATAATACATGCTTCAAGATCAGTGATTAGTATATCACTTGTCTTAAACTATATTCAAGCGCAAGAAACTAATTAAACCGGTCGATAATCAAACCCAAAAAGTATGGAAAGAGGATACAATTTGTAAGAGAAAAAGAAAACAAAATGGATTTGAGCGAGAGGACGTATTACCTGCAAAACTCACAGAGATTGATAGAGAGATGAGAGAAGCTGGTTTGTTAAGAAATTCGGATTTTGATCCGAGAAGGAAGCTACTTTGAATGAGTGCTAAATGTGTGTGGAGCTGCTTGATATATTTTGTGATATTAATAGAAGTTGATGCAATGACGAAATGAGTTTTACAAATAAAAAGATTTAGACGTAACGGTCTGTGACGATTCAGCTCCAAAAACCACGCGATGTGAGTTTTAAGACATTGTCCAGATCACAGATAAACAATGACACTAAAGTCGATCGATAGAACATGTTTTTGTAATCTTTAGTGATTTTAGGAAAAAAAAATAACCAGAAATTTTGATCTTTTTGTTACACATGCTTTTCAAAATTATTGCAAAACTTTACATAGCTTAGTATTTACACTATGACTTATACTTGAAACAAATATTTAATCCACAACATATAAACTTGAATACTACATGACTAATGACCGAAAAAGAAATATAAAATTGAGTATTTAAATGATTTGTTCAAGTTATAAACACGTATTTCAGATATTAATTTAGATTTTGGTATTTGTTCGAATTCAGTTTTGTGTTTTTTTATGGGTTTTCAATAATATTTTTGTGTGTTTAGATACCTTTTGCATGAACCACCTAACTACATGATCCGTTTGGATATTCTAAAGTTCAGATCGGATTTGGATTTAGATTTTTTTGGATCATGTTCGGTTTGTATCCCGGATTCCACCTGGTTGTGACGTGAAACACAAGAAATCAAGACACAATGTTATCAACACGTCTTCAGGTTTACATCTCTATCCATCCTTCATGCGGTGTAAGTTCACCAAAGACTCAGTGAACCATCGTTCATAAACCCCAGCAAATGCTTAAAATCTTCCTTAAATTTTCTGTAGATTCATTGCAGTATATACTAAGCTTCTCAGAGTACATACCGTAGAGAGCGTGCAACTCAGAGATTTCAATTAGCATATTGTAGCCAGCACTACTGACATATTCTATGTAAAAGACTTCCACATTTGATACAAATATCATCATCCAAAAGGTTATACATGATGAGTACATATGTATGGGTTGTTCAAAGGCTGTTGTATCTATACATCTGTGTACAAAAGCATATGTTAAACTGTAGGAAACATTTTTCACATATCTAGTTTATTTTTGTGACAAAATAGGATCACCATTCACTGATGTCTTCTTAGATCTCACATGAATCAGACCGACCAAACAATGCATAACGGTTGTTTGCAACATTTTCATACAGAAAGTCCCTCACAAACCTGCAGAAAATATGGAAAGCAAATTGTTTATAACATCACTCACTCACAAGAGGCGATTTACGTTTCCTTGGGCTATTAAAACATGTGAAGCGAAAACTTACAGAGGCGCAAACTGCAAAAAGAAGGCAAGCTGTGGAAATGGCAAGTCAATGTATTTCATGATCTTCAAAACCGCTTCTGATTTTATGTAAGACCTGGACAAAAAACACACATGTGTAACACAACTAAGCAATATATCTGATAGATTTTTGAAAAACCTTACTTAAATAGGTTCTCTCAATTTATTAACTTAGCCAACAGGAAATTAACTAACTCATACACAAATGCTATTTTCCCTAATAATTACAAGAAAATATATTCTAGCATCTACTAATCCCAAGATCCCCTAACAATATCAAATATCATGTAACAAAAGTTTTGCTTTTCTATATATATATATATATGTTGTTACCTATCTTTCTCGACAAGTACCACACTAGATATATCATCAGGAGCACGTCCTGACCGCATCAACAGTTTCTTTCCTGCTTCACTCTGTAATGCTTCAAACCTTATGCTCCTGAACACACATATCATAGTTTCATTCCTTACATTTGGCTCTCTCAGTGAACAAAACTAAAAGTTCTAATACGACAATGGTTGCCTCAGATCAGACACTAACCTGTTATGATCATGGTCTCGGACAAACTTCACGCCTCCATTACAGAGATTGCAAACACCTAATAACACTCAAATAAGTATCGAATTTTAAAAGATGAGTTCTTGTACAAACCCAGAAACGTGAACAAGAAGTCAGCGATTAGATCAAAGTGATTACCGTCGAACAACATGATCGGTCTCTTGTCTTGTTCGAAAAAGCTTGAAGTTTCCTTGACCCAGTCCACTGAAGTGCGCGGGTTAGCAGAAGCAGAGACTCTTACCCTAACTTGCGCACGAGACGGAACGGTTAACCGCCCGAAACTCGCCGGAGCAAGGATTGCCATATCAATCTCCGGAGAGCCACACAAAATTTGATAGTTTGATTTTATTTTCGGCAAAAAGAATAGATTTATATGATAAAAGAGTAAAATAATGCCACGTCATCAAAATATAGCCACTCAAGTCAAGGATTTAAACCACGTCACACTATAAATGTACAAGTCGTGTGCCTTGGGAGACTATTCTCCTCCTCTGCTTCGCTTGAAACCACGTTCGTCTCTGCGATCTGAAACGTCGAAGGTGAAAGATGGGTTGGCTAGGAGAAACCGTAGACTCAGTCAAATCTATTCAGATCCGTCAGCTTCTCACTCAGGCCATCAGCCTTGGTTAGTTATTCGTTTCCTCTCATATGTTAATCTAGTTCAGTCCGATTTTGGATTTCTTTGATGGGAGTTTTAGTAACTTGTATGTAGCTAGTAGTAGTAGGGTTCGATATTGTATGCGGCTCCTAAGTTGAATCATTTTCCATAAAATTAGGGACCCTTATATGATATAACTAGTTTTGTCATGTTTTTGTTAACTAGTCTTAGTGAGGGAGTTATTGGTAAATGAATTCTTGAGAATTTGAAATTTTGTTGTTGGTTCATGGATTTTTAAAATTTTAGTAAAATCATCTTTGTTGGTTTAATTTTTTCTTTAAATCCATTTTAATTTATTGTTATTCAAAAAATTTAGTTATTGTTGATTCTTTAAATCTAGTGTTATTTAGAGATGAATTCTCTATATTTTAATTATCAAATACAATTTTCGAAATATCATGTATATTTATGAGAATGTCCAAATTTTTGTAATAAAAAAATCCAAAAAAAATAACTATTATTAATAAAGATCTACTGCATCTCAAATCAAAATTATATGTACAACTAGATTTTTTAACCGCGCTACGCGCGGATAAGATATTATATGTATTTCTCAATTCTAAAAACTAATGTATAATATTGTATTATATTATTTAAAAAATATAAAATAAGACTACATAACATAAATATATTTTTTAAAATTTTCTTTGTGGAAATCATTATGTTCTTTGATTGTTGTACTTGATTCACATATTTGCATAGATATTTGTGATAAATGAATAGCTATATTTTTATTATCAGTAAATAATATATATTTATTATATAATATATAAGAAAAATGAAATTATTTACTTTTTAAACAAACGTGTCTCATGTTGGAGACTAGCCCCTCTGGTTAGGGAAGTGGAGACTAGCCAATATGATATAAATGTCTCATGTTGGAAACTTTTTTCCATATCATGTTGGAGACATTTACTTTTTTTTTTCCATATTAAGCTTTTATTTCTTTCACAGAATTGATATATATATATATATATATATATGTCATAAAAATTACCAGTTTTACTTATTTATTATTTTGTTTTTAATGAAAATACACTTTTTAAATAATTTAATTTAAAATAAAATTATATATTAATTTGATGTATTCTAACACTTTGATTGATTTAATTAATTTACTTTGGTGGATAACTAAAAAAGTTTTCATATGAATCGGGGAAAGCAAGCTTATGTTGTTATATTATATTTATTTATGTATATAGAATCTATATATAATGCTAGTGAAATAAAGAAAAAATATTATTTTTTGTAACTTCTAAAAGATACATTATAAGATACATTATTACAATTTGAAATTAATCAAAATTGAATAAAATGGTAATTAAATATTTGTAAATCTAATTATTTTTTTATCTTGTTTAGTTGGATTCTCATGAAAAGAAATCGATAGGTTAAACAAATGTTTCAAAATTTGTTGTGTTATTGTTTTGTCTATAAATTCCAAAATTTATTGAATTGATATATTTAATTATTGCACTTTTAAATAATATTTTATTAAGACATTAGAGAACTATTTTTTGTGTTTTTTTTCAAAATTTTACAAAAATCTTTGTTTTTTCATATTTGTCACGAAAATATATAAGTTAAACTTACTTTTACAAAAAATTTAACTTTGTCAGGAAAACAAAAATCTATGTTTTTTCATATTTGTCAATGTTCTCACACTTTCAAAGAATATATTAGGTTAGTCACTTATTTTTTTTTTTTTACAAAACAAAGTATCGGAGTCTTGAAAGTTGAATTCATATTATTGTAACTTTACATAAGAGTTTGTGATTACATACTTAGTGATTCTTGTATATGAGTCCAAGAAAGTTTCAATGGCTTAGTGGTAACTGCACTATATTTATGTCATACTAACCCGGCGGGTTCGATCATTTCCTTAATTATTGCACTTTTAAATAATATTTTATTAAGACATTAGAGAACTATTTTTTGTGTTTTTTTTCAAAATTTTACAAAAATCTTTGTTTTTTCATATTTGTCACGAAAATATATAAGTTAAACTTACTTTTACAAAAAATTTAACTTTGTCAGGAAAACAAAAATCTATGTTTTTTCATATTTGTCAATGTTCTCACACTTTCAAAGAATATATTAGGTTAGTCACTTATTTTTTTTTTTTACAAAACAAAGTATCGGAGTCTTGAAAGTTGAATTCATATTATTGTAACTTTACATAAGAGTTTGTGATTACATACTTAGTGATTCTTGTATATGAGTCCAAGAAAGTTTCAATGGCTTAGTGGTAACTGCACTATATTTATGTCATACTAACCCGGCGGGTTCGATCATTTCCTTCGCATTGTTTTTTCATTTTTTACGAAAAAATAAATGAGATGACGTGGCAACTTCGGGCTTCTCTGATTGGTTGATTTTCCTATCTTACGTGGACACCCTCTCCATGGCTTATATTTACCTTTTAGTATTGTATATTGATAATCTAATTCATCATATTTCATATATTTATCATTTTCAATGCATAATTATTTTTTCTTTAATAATATATTCATTATTGAATAAAAACTATCATAAGAATGCAGACTACTTTCCAAGTAAAACTATCGAGAATAATAGATTGGACATGTGAATACGGGGGCTGTTCATTGGTGGCCTACGTCAAAAACATAATAGTTATAGATATATCCATATATAAAGCAAGTTTAAACGAGCTAAATCCGATTCAGTTTGAGGACAGAAACTTGTTCGACCACATTATCATTTGTCTGCTCAAATTACTTAAATAGTGATGTCAAAACTGATTTTGGAAAATTCATCAATATCCATAAAAATACAATTTTCATTTGGATCATGTCTATTGGACCATGTACAGTTTATCTGGATGCGGACGACCTATAAATATGGATGACCCATTTGATACTTCTAATTTGTTATATGTCTTCATACACTAGTTTTATTTGGGTTTAGTCATATTTTAGGCATGTTTTTATTTGAGTTTATACTATCAGTGTCTTGAAACAGAAAATGTCCATCTAGACACCCATTTGACACCCTAATCTCAGTTTGTTGTCTGATAGGGATGATTGTCACATCTTCTTTGATCATATGGAAAGCTTTGATTTGTGTCACTGGAAGTGAATCCCCTGTCGTGGTTGTTCTCTCCGAAAGCATGGAACCTGGTTTTCAAAGGGTGAGCATCTATATGTTTACTCAATAGCGGTATTGCTCGCTCTATCTAGACGGATATGTCACTGATAATCTATTTTGAGGGTCAGCATCTTTCTGTTTACTCAATAGTGGAAAGAATTTGATATCTTGTAGGGTGATATATTGTTCTTGCACATGAGTAAGGACCCCATTCGAGCTGGCGAGATTGTTGTTTTCAATATTGATGTAAGTTTACATTTCTTTTGCTTAGTATTGATTCAGTGATTCATCGTGGGATCTTTCTCCAATTTGTTATTTTGATTCGTGCTTCTCTTTTTAGGGTCGGGATATTCCAATTGTCCATCGTGTCATTAAGGTAAAGTTTCTCTAGATTTCCTCATTATCACCTATATGATTCTGATTCTTTAAGGTTATTACATTTCAGGTTCACGAAAGGAAAAATACTGGAGAAGTCGATGTTTTGACAAAAGGTGTTGGTTTTCTTGATTTAAAATTAGGGTGTGACTGGTAACCATCAAGGAACATTAGGAATGATTAGGAAAAGAATGAATAGGAATAAAATTTTGGGAACGATGAGGAACGAGTGTTCCTTATCAAAATTAACAAGGAACAAATTTGCATTATAATTCTCTACAAAATAGGGAATGAGAAGGAATGAAGAGGAAAAAATATTCCTTACGAATGGTAACATTTTTGAGGAACATTAAGGAATGCAGTGTTCCTCTTCATTCCCTTGGTTACCATTCAAACCCTTAGTTTTAGTGGGTGTTATTGAATTTGGTAGTTTAATGGAGTTTGATGGAATTTAAGTCTGATACTAAATCCAGTGTTATTCAATTGTGGAATTGAAAAAAATGAATTAAAATCCAGTGTTATTGGATTAAGGATTTGTCAAATAGAATTTGGAAAGAATTAAATTCCCCTGTTATTCAATATCTTCATAGATTGTATGAGAAATAAGTTATAATAGATTTTAATGTACTTTTCCATAAAAAACAAGAGGAAACAAATCCTAACTTTTTTACGTGGATTTCAAATCCTTCCTGCACCACCATTCCTTTCTTTATCATCCTTCTTCACCACAACTTATGATCCTTCCGAGTTCAAACACGACAAAGACGACGGCTTTATGGTCTTGGCCAAGTACATACGCGTGTTCGGCAAACTGCTCCGGTTGTGACCAAGGAAGGAGGAGGAGAGAAGAAGACGGTGACGATGCAGTTTCTGTTGCCGGAGATGTACAAGAAGGCGGAGGATGCACCGCGTCCGACGGATGAGAGAGTAGTGATTAAGGCGGCAGGAGGGAGAAATTACGGTGTGGTTATGTTCAGTCATATGGTGTTGTTTATTTGGATACAGTTGGGAAAAAATCATGGAAGTTGTTGAGATCAAGCAACCATCTGGTTGAAGAAAATAAAAATCCACTGAGTTTTTAAACGTTGGTAACCAAATGTTTGTTCTTTTCAAAAATCTTCTCCATATATTACGTTCATTAGTTACTAAACAGATTTTGTTACCTAGATTCTCTGAATATCAATGATTTTATATTTTTAAATCGTTTGTTTCTTATCTCGTAGATATCAAGAAGTTTCTCTATATAAACTGTTTACAGCAACTAGCGTAAAGAAAAATCACTCTGCAAACTGAAGTAAGTTGTTTTGTGTATCTTAATGGACAAAAACAATTCAATATTCATATGTTGTTTTTTTAAGACTTACACATCACTTTCGTTAATATTTTGCAGGTGTCTTACTATTAGCAAGTATCTGACTGTTCCGTACGATCGCCCTATCGCCATTATGGATAACATGTAAGTTATTGTTTTCAGTACTGCAATTCCTTTCTCAATTTTGTGAACTTTATATATTTGTTTCGTTTCATAGATTATCTAGAGTTCTTTGGTTGTAAAATATTAATGTGTGATTGTTTCAAGACACGTCTTGGATATATTATAGCTTTGACTTGATTAGTTGTATGAAAAAAGAAACGTATTGATCTAACTCAAATGGTATTGACACGTCTTTGGAGAATTTCTTTTATCTTTTGGCCTTATCTCAAATAGTCTTCCACGTTAACATATGTAAAAAAATTAATTATATAATAGAATTTCTATAAATAAATATAATGTAATAATATATATTGAAATATTTATAAACTATAAACATAATATAATGTCATTTGACTAGAAATTTGACGGAAGATTCACAACAAGAAAAGACGAAAGGTGCATATGAATTTTGGAACATTCGAGAAACGACAGTGTTGATTCGACTTCTCGTTGACGGTATTAATCAAGGGTGGCGCGACAAAAATGGGAGCATGAGCAAAATGACTGTGGAAAAAAAGATTCTACCGATTTTGAATGCCACAGTTGGCTGCCAAAAAACTCATAAGCATTATTTAAGTAAAATGAAGAGTTTAAAGAAGCTCTATAATAGTATGCAAGACCTTATCCGATTCAGTTCTGGATTTGGATGGGATCCCATATCTAAAAAGTTTACAGCTCCTAACCACGTGTGGGATGATTACGAAAAGGTAATCTTATTTTTCTAAAGCTTAAATATTTCTACTATAAAGTTTTTAAACTAATAATATATATGTATATATATTTATTAAAGGCACATCCAACTAAGAAGAGTCTGCGAGACGAAACTTTGGAAGATTATGAAGACTTACAGCTAATATTTGAGCAAGGATTAGCTACCGGAAAAAATGCTATTGGTTTAGGGGACGATACCGATGCACCAACTTTTGGAGCTAAAGATGATGAGCCGTTTGAATTAGATCCTAGATCTTTTGGATATGCTGAGAAAGAAGGATCTCAAGCATCAGGGTTTTTGAATTCAACTTTGCCAAGAAGCAGAAAAGGCCCATCAGAGAAGCAACCCCTTAAAAAGAGAGCTAAAGGTGTCGAAGGTGGAGAATCCAGTAACTCAAACATGGATGGTAGCCATATGGAGAAGTCTTTTAAAGAAATGATTGAGATAAGCAATCAGGTTGTTAGTTTGATTCAACAAAGAGAAGAAAGACAACAAAGAGAAGCCAACTTGAGAGAAGTGGAGAAAAACAAGAATAATATCTGGGAAGCAATCAAAGAAATTTCTGGCTTGGAGGAAGATGTTCAGTATGATACTTTGAACGAGCTTCACAAGTGGGGGATGAAAGACGTGTTCATCAACATGTCTGTTGAAGAACGTATGGGGTGGATACGAAGGAACGTTAAATGATGCTTTGTTTTCTAAATTGCTTAGTTTCTAATGTTTTTTCTTTCAATAATAGCATGTTTCTTGATTTAATTATAATAAAATTTATTTTTATTGCAGTTTAAGAATTGAATAAAATTTGATAGCACTAACATTATCTTTGTCAATATATTTTAATATATTATTCCATATATTTTAATAATATTAGTATCACTAGTTGTTTGAGATAATTATATTAGTCCATAAATTTTAAAATATTCATTTTTGCTTGCATAAGGTTAAGAAAGGAAGATGAAGATACTGATGTTATAAGAGAACAAACAGAAGACGAAGATTTAGATACAAAAGTGTTGCATTTGTTGGTGACAATGACCGGATTGGCACAAATATTGATTGCACATCGATATTTCAAATTTAAAAGCTATATTGAATATCCAATTCGACGTCCCATCACAAGAGTTGGATACGACTATATACACAAGGTGATGCAAGAAGATCCTCAACATTTTCGACAGTTGTATCGAATGTATCCAGATGCGTTTCTCAAGCTATGTGACCTTATTAAAGAAACAACACATCTGAAAGATACGAGATTCATCTGTGTTGAAGAAATGGTGGCCACTTTTCTAGTCACCGTCGGCCAAAATTCAAGGTATTGTCACACCAAAGATACTTTCAAAAGGTCAAAATTTGCAACAAGCACAAATTTCCACAAAGTCTTAAGGGCAATAAATACAATTGCTCCAAGTTTGATGGCCAAACCCAAACTCACGGTACCTGCGAAAATCAGAGAAAGTACAAGGTTTTATCCTTATTTTAAGGTATGTATACTTTTTAATTTAATTTATTTTTTATTTATTATTATATTCAAGAAAACTAATATATCATTTATATTTTAGGATTGTTTGGGAGCAATTGATGGTACTCATATACCAGCTATGGTGTCTATGTGTGATGCTCCTAGCTACCGCAATCGAAAAGGACAAATATCACAAAATGTGTTGGCTGTTTGCAATTTTGATATGGAATTCATATATGTTCTCAGTGGATGGGAGGGCTCAGCTCATGATTCCAAAGTATTATATGATGCTTTAACGAAGAGAACTAATAAATTTGAAGTTCCACATGGTAACTTTTTGTATGGTAAATCATAATCCAATATTTTTATTTAATAAATGATGAGCTAATAGTTTTATTTGAATTTTATTTCAGGCAAATTTTATCTAGCTGATTGTGGATTTGCTAACAGACGCAGATTTTTAACTCCTTTTCGAGGTACTAAATATCATCTTCAAGACTTTACTGGCCAAGGCTGTGATCCCGAAACTCCACATGAATTGTTCAATCATCGTCATTCCTCCTTAAGAAACGTGATTGAGAGAATATTTGGAATATTCAAATCACGATTTCTAATATTTAAATCTTCTCCTCCGTTTTCTATCAAGACACAAGCAGAATTGGTATTGGCTTGTGTAGCCTTACATAATTTTCTTCGAAAGCATTGTCGCTCAGATGAATTTCCTGTTGAAGTTGCCAATGAAGCTACCAATGCAGAAAATATGGAAGGAAACAATGTAAGAGATGATTCTGAAAATGTTGAAGAAATTTTTGAGACACAAGATCAAGAAAGAGAAAGTGCTAATATCTGGAGAGAAGTTATGGCTGAAGAAATGTGGAAAGATGCAACTACTTAGTTTTTTTTTTCTGGCAACAACTACATTGTTTTATTTATTTGCAAAAGATATTTTAATAATGATTTTATTATTTTTTTATTGTTGATTTGGAAACAAAGTCTAAGCCCAAGTACGTCGTCATAGTTCTAAAATCCAATTGCTTATCACGTAAAGAATCTATTCCCTTTATCTTTATTTTCCTTCTCATCTTTTAAGAATCCAATGAAATCCATTAAAAAAATCCTAATTACGGTTATATTTAATTCCGCCAAACTTCCCAATCCAATACCAGCCCCTTAGTTGTTTATCATATTGTTATTATCCAACGCCCATTCACATTTTCATTTCTAATGTTTCCAGGTGACAATAACCCTGGAGATGATAGACTTCTCTATGCTAAAGGTCAGCTTTGGCTTCATCGACATCATATAATGGGTCGTGCTGTCGGGTAATTAATTTACTTTAATCACATATTTGTACAGTGTTTAAATCCAAATCTGTAGTTACCATAAATGCTTTTACTTTTTTTTTTCTCCTTCAGCTTCTTGCCTTATGTTGGATGGGTGACTATAATCATGACAGAAAAGCCTATCATTAAGGTCAATACATTATTTGTTCTCACTCTATGATCCAATCCATGATGAACACTCTATGACATTTTTGCATGGTTCTTCTTACAGTATATTCTCATAGGTGCATTGGGTTTACTTGTTATTTCGTCCCGAGATTGACTTGAGTCTTTTTGAAAAAGAATGGACTCTGCATGCAAGACCTTTGGTTTATCATCCTCTGGTCTTTGTTGTATCAATGAAAGCAAACAAATTTAAAAGACATCATTTTTGTTCTAGACCAATTTAAAATAATACAATAAGGAAGCTAAGTTTTAATCGTGGAGATTAACTTAAAATCAAAATTTGCCTTCTTATGAAAAGCCTTGTTGGACAAACAACTAAATCCCCTATATATTATTTGAGAAGCATTGCAACATTTTTTTGTATCCACGTGTCATCATTAGAATGATTCTTAGAATCCTTAGAGAAATAGGTTGGTCCATTTAAATATATAATAAGTTTTTTATTAAACCACAATAAATACATTATTAATGTGATTCATTATTTCCTTAAATAAGATTACGGAATTGCCTAATGTGGCTAAAGCATATATGACATTCAAATTTTGAATTTATTTATATATTATATTTTGAATTTTTAAAAACGAGTATAAATTACTAAAACTGTTAAAAGTTTCACATTCAAATTTTGTAATCTATGATTTAAAACTTTTGTTATGACATGATACAGATAATTGAAAAATAATATAAGTTGAAAGTCTCATTTAAAAAGTATCAAAAATAAAAGATATATAAAATATGTATCATTTTAAATTAAACTCTGTGCCATATAAAAATTCACAAATATCTTAATTTTAAAATTTACTTTGAACATGTTTTTGATAAAAAAATTTGAAAAAATATTGACAACTTAATTTTTTAAAATATTATAAATTACTTAAACCATTATTCCCACAGTGAAAATTTTGTTATCACTAATTTAGACTTTTTGCTATAACAGATACAAATGATAAAAAAAATATGAGCAAAAAACATCATCTAATAAATATTAATATTAACATATATCATATATATGTTACTATCATTTAAATTTAATTATATATCATATCAAATAGAAAAAATATTTTTTTGTTTTATTAAATTTATTTATATGTTCGCACCAATTTAATTATATAAGTAGTAGATAATGACTTTTTAATTATTTAATATATATTTATTATTTCATAATATGCTATAAACATATAATATATAAAATATTTTACATATATAATGTTCAGTCCGCGCAAGGCTCGGATCTTAACCTAGTTAGAATTAAACCCGAACCTGAAACACAACCGGATTTTTATGATGTCTGAGAACTTAGATGACCAAAATTTAGGCATGGACAATCTGAGAACTTAGATGACCAAATTTTAAACATGGACAATTTGTAACTGAATTCAAAATTAGAATTAAACGCGAACTGAAAAACCATATTTGTATCTGATCTGAAAACATATCAGAATAGATTATGTATGATAGATTATTAACCAAACTGAATGATTCAAAAAAATCTCATATTGGGTTATAAAATATAACAAATCTGAAATAGTATTAACCAAATCATACTCCAGCATATATAAAACTCAAATGTACCATAAAATGCTGAACCCGAAAACTCAAATAACTCGATTCGAACCCAAAAACCCAGACCCCAAATTGATTCTGAGTTTTATTAATTCAAACTGAATAAATCAAAATTTGTAAACAGAAAACCCAAATAGTAATGAAAAATTTACACAAGGGGTTGATCTGAATAATAGTATTTTCAGGGTAGGTATTAACTAACTAAATCAATATTAGGTAATTCGTTAATTTATAACTGAATCAAAAATCTGAATTAAACTCGAACTGAAAACCATATTTATTTTTGATCCAATCCGAAAATATATCATAATAGATTATGTCATGGATTACTAACCAAACCTAAATGAATTTGGATTCAAAATAATCTTTATTCTTAGTTGTTAAATGTACGAAATCCAAAACGATATTTACCGAGCCATACTTAAACATATTTAAAACTCAAATGTATCATAAGAAGCTGAACCCAAAAACTCAAATAATTCGATCCAAACCCAAACTCCCAGAACTAACCAAATTGATTCTGAGATTTATCTATTCAAACTGAATAAATCAAAATTTGTAAACATAAAACAAAAAATAGTAAGAAACAAGTTGCAATAGTGGTTAAACTGGATAAATAGGGGTAGGTATTAACTAACTAAATCAACATTAGGTAATTCGTTAATTAATAACTGAATCCAAAATCTGAATTAAACTCGAACTGAAAACCATATTTTTATTTGATCCAATCCGAAAATATATCATAATAGATTATGTCATGGATTACTAACCAAACCGAAATGAATTTGGATTCAAAATAATCTTTATACTTAGTTATAAAATGTAACAAATTAAAAACGATATTTACCAAACCATACTTAAACATATTTAAAACCCAAATGTATCATAAGAAGTTGAACCCAAAAAATCAAATAGTTCGATCCAAACTCCCAGAACTATAACAAAATCGATTCTGAGATTTATCCATTCAAACTGAATAAATCAAAATTTCTAAACATAAAATCCAAAATAGTAAGAAAAATGTTGCACATATGAGCTGGATAAATATAATTTCAGGGGTAGGTATTAACTAACTAAGGGAGCGACTGGTTTTCCCGCTACCACACGCAAACGCAGCTTTTGCGGTTGTTAGCGATTATCGGCGGTTTGCAACAATCACTCAAATCGCTTTAAACCGTTTCAAACGGCTCCAGCTAGCGTTTGCGGTTGCGGACGGTTGCGGGAGGGTAAAATTTTTTTCTTTTTTTTAAAACAATATATATACAAAAGTAAAAATATTTAATAAAAAATTTAAAATTCAAATTATGAAAATATTAAAATATATCTATTATATTTTAATTAATATTATTAAATTTTATAATAAAAACAATTTCAATAAATTTTCAAAAATTAAAATTATAACATTCTAAATATAAATTTTATATTTATTATAATTTTATGATTTTTGATATTTTTATAATTATATTAAATGTAAATATTGTTAATTTATTATTTGACTGTTACCGCATTTGGTAGTTAAACCAGTCATAAGTCACCCGCAAACACACCAATTTTTAACCGCAGTACTAGTCGTACAAATCTCTTAAAACCGCTAGAAATCGCAACCGCCCGCATCCACAAACTCCCGCAACCGCGACCGCTGCGTTTTAACCAGTCAGACTCTAAATCAATATTAGTTAATTAGCAAATTAGTCAATTCATAACTGAATCGAAGTCTGAATTAAACTCGAACTGAAAACCTTATTTTTTATTTGATTCGGTGTGAAAAATATATTAGAATAGATTATCTTCTGGATTAATAACCAAATCAAAATGAATTTGGATTCAAAATAATTCTTTATACGTAGTTATAAAATGTACTAAATCCAAAATGGTATTAAACAAATCATACTTAACCATATATAAAACTTAAATGTAGGAAGCTGAACCCGAAAATCATATAATTCGATCTGCACCCAAATGACTATAACCAACCAAATTGATTCTGAGATTTACCCATTATGACTGAATAAATCAAAATTTTGTAACCGGAGAACCAAAAGTACTAATGAAACAAATTGCACAAAAAGGGTTAGTCTGAACAAATATAATTTCAGGGGTGGATACTGACTAATTAACCAAATATCAGGGACCTATATGAGAATAAAATTTTCTTTTGATTTCACTCCTTTATGAATCAAACAACGTTGACAATTAAACCAATTCGTCTTAATAATGTCAAAAGCCCTTCTCTCTCCCATCACATCCACCGATCACTCCCAAGCTCAAGAAACAAGTCAACGACACCGTCACCCTCCTCAAAACCCAGCAAAAGTGGTCTAAACACGATGAAGAACTCCCTTCGTGGACAAGATTGAAATAGAGGTTCGATTGGCTATCGAATCAGAGAAAAGACGAGGAGTTCTTTTCAAATGGGTTCGCTTCTTCTTCGTTCCTAAAGCTCTTAGCGAGACACATAATCCTCGACGAGTTTCAAAACCTGTTGGGTCATCTCAGAGAAGAGAATGTGAAGCTTACTCATGAAGCCGTGGAGGTTTATAAACATGTAGTTGAATCGTACGGTTGTGTGCCTGATGTGATTGCTTGCCAATTTTTTTTAGTGAGGTTTATCAAAACAAAATATTTGCGTGCCAAAATGAAATTTTACCAAGTGTTTTCACCTCTAAAATGACATTCCTGCTATAATAGTGATGTTTGGATTCCCGCTTAATAAAAATCTTTCCTAGCACGAATTTAATGCTATGATAGATTTGTGCTCCCATTTTGACACTTTTAGTAGCAGTTAGTGAATTCGTGCTACCGTGCAAACAATTGGCTTTTTCTCTACTAAGGTAGTTTCTAACTCTCTTTCTTCTGCTTGCTTTTGCTCTTCCTAGGGCTCTCTCTCCCTCTTTCCTTAGCGGCTCTTGAGATTTTGTTTTGTCTAATGTTTTTCTGTGTATTGCCACAAGAAATTAGGTTAAAAACTTATAGTGGTTTACTAACTCCTAGACCCAATATCAATCTCATGATGTTATATCATTGCCCCAAATCCAAATTTTTGTGCTTTTTTTAATCTAGATTATCAAAGCTATCAGTGCAGATTTCTTCCATTCTATCCATTTGACCTTCTAGGTAAATTTTTGAACTCCTTGACTTGTTGATCCAAACGCACATAATTTTAGCACAAAGAATGGTACGGACATAATATTTTTAATGAAGCTTCTATGTGTTTGTAAAGAAAAAGAAGTATATACCAATCACAAACATAACTAAACAAGAAACTGCAGATGGATGACAAGCAAATTTAGCATACGTTTTGGTGGAACTACCAACATTGTTAGCTTTCACAGAGAGAAAAGTTGTACCTCATGGGGCCAAATACATAGTCTTTAATTGTTGGGTATCAGCCAGTTTCTACATCTTAATCTACCCACATAAATTTTGATTTGGACCTCTTCCTAGGCTACCTGAACCAAACGCAAAGCTTATAATCAATGCTCTTTTTCATAGAAGGTTGGACTTTAAACTACATATTACATAAACTAATGTCACTAGCAAGTCTTTGAAATTGAAATTGATGAATACATTGTACTATCGTTCATACTTTGAAATTAGCAATTCCGTTATGAAGGAACGAGCTTGAATATCATAAACTTGAGACAGAAGAATCCAGAGAAAATATTAGTCGAGACAATAAAGAAATTCCTGAAATTTACTCAAACAGTACATGCTGGAGAATATAATTGAACACTTGTATACTAGGTTGATACTCACGCATTGCGTGGAGTCAGATGGGTATAAAAATTATATATATCTAAAGTAAGGCTGTTCAATACGGTCTTCAGCCCGATTTTGGTTCGTTTTTTTTGTATTTCGGTATATAAAAGTTAGATACTATATTAAAATCGTATCTACTTTGGTTTGGTTCGGTTTATATACTGTCAATTTTAAGTTTATTTGATTTTATACCAAAAAACTTAAACTATATTTATCTTTTATAATATTTTTTCAATTTAATTTTGTATGATTAAAATTTGAATTTATTAAACAGTACTATAATTTTTAAATAGGATGTTTTTCTATTTGATTTAACTATCAAAATAACTATTAGATAAATTATAAATATTTAAAAAATACCGAAAATAACAATTCCAAAAGATTAAAAATGGACGAATGCACATACTTTTGATATAATAATAAAAGATCGACCTTAAAAACAAATACAACTTACTTGTCTAGAACATCCCCTATATATTAATCCTGGAGCACTGCAACATGTTTTTGTAGCCACATGTCATCACGAGGATGAATCTTAGAATTCTTAGAAAAATAAGTTGGTCCATATAAACATATACTATGATTTTTATATGGTAATTAATGATTATGAATAATACAATCAGATTAAGAACATAATAAAAATTAGATCTTTTCTTATATGTTATATTTTGAATTTTAAAAAACAACTATAAATTGCTAAAAATGGTAAAAGTCTCACACTGAATTTGTTGTGATCAATGGTTTAACTTTTTTTTTGTTCAACCAAGATACAAATGATCAAATATCGTAGGGTGGACATTCAGATACCCGTTCGGATTCGTATTGGATATTTCAGTATAAATGTATAGAATACGTTCAGGTATTTCTACACTTCGGGTCAGGTTCGGGTATTTTATGTTCGGGTTCAGATATTTTGGGTCGGTTTCGAATATTTAAATTTTGAAGAAAAAATAAATAAATAATTCATTTTTAAGTTTTTTGTATTTAAAATATACTTTTAACTTAAATGGGTTTCAAATTTTTAAAAGATAAAACTATTAATAGGTTTGAAGCTAAAACTTTAAAAATAGAAAGACACTAATATAGTTGTTGTTTTGAAATTTTAGATGAAATTTTGTTAATGCAAGTAACAATAGGTGGATATGTATTTTAAATGAGTAGCAAATGATTTTGTCCATAATTATATGTATACTATCTAATTTTGAGCAATGTGCATCATTAATATAATTATTTTGAATAAAATGAGAGAAATAAACTAGAAATATGGGGTTAATTATATTTATGTTTGGATCGGTTCGGATTTTTGGATCGGATTCAGATATGGGTTCGGTATCAAATAAAATGTCAGCCCTAATAAATCATATGAATATAAAGTCTCATTAATAGATATTCATATTATATATGTGTATATGTTAATATAATTTGAAAGAAATTATATACTGTATAAAAATATGTTAATTTCAAAATTTGTAGTGAAAACGTTATTGAGATCTTAATATATTAATTTTGAAATTAGTGTTGAAAAATCTTACATTAAAAGTTTTGTAGTTAACAATTTCATTTTTTGTTACAGTAAATATACAAATGTTATAAAATCATATAAGTAGGAAGTATCAATAATAAATATTTATATTAAAATATACTATATATCTATGTCAATATCACTAAAGTCTAATTTATACCATATAAACTAAATAAAATAATTTTTTTGATTTATTTATCAAAAACACAAAATGTATTGGTTTTGATTTATGTGTTTACTCTTATGTATATACTTTTATGTATAGAAATTATTTTTAAATAGGTAGGTCTAAAATCTTATTTGATTCTGATAATCCGAGAAACATACTTCTTCAATCGAAGTGATTTTTAATATTAGAAGTACTATATATATTATTTCATTCATATTAAATAATATAGTCTAAATTTTTATTCTTAAAAATATTTTAATGAAATATCATGACAAAATTCCAATCACCTCATTTTGAGTTAGTTCGAAGAATGAGAGATTTGATCATTCGTCTAATATTTGTTTCTGTCTAATACACTATCTAGCTATTATAATTATAAAAATGAGAGATTTGTACTATTTTTTATAAGTTTTCTGGTTTTTCATTAATAAATCAAACAATTATTAGTTTATACGTAGTTTACATATACTAGAATTATAAAGTATTATATATATTTTTATTTGTATACTCTTAAATAACTAAACCTCAAAATAAGTAATTTGTTTTGGTGTTGTAGAATTAGATGATTTTAGGTCCAAACTGGTAAATATGTACTAGAAAGACATTTATATTTCAAGTCTGCACTTATATTCTATAACAACTTGATATATTAGATTTGTACACTAACCTCTTAAAAGAGTTTGTTGGTGATTGTTTTCAAATTTTTGATTCTTATATATGTATCTAGAGTGGAACTAATTTTTATAGATATCCAAATTTTTAAATTGACATTTATGTAATTCTCTAAATTCATAGAATAAGTTAAAAAAAGAAAATAAACTCGTATCAATGAAGCAGAGACAAGAATGAAAACACAATTTTATAGAGGTAGAAAATGAAATCACTTATGGAGAGTAAGTAGTAAACAAATCGAGAGCGGAAAACCAAATCCCATTTTTTCACTATACAATCGATGTTGCCTATTTGGTTTTGGTGATTTGTGTCAGCCAGAAAACTTAATTTATTTTCGTACATATGAAATCTTAAAAATAATTAAAGTGAGCTGTAATACATTAACTCTTCAACAATGATGATAAATTTAAGAGACCAACTTCGTCATTTTTCAATAGTAAAATGTTAAATACCATTTAATTAACAAACATTATTATATGAACTCACCCCGCGCATGTGCACGGGTTATCATCTAGTATATCTATCTATCTATATATATAAAGTTAACATTTTCTTTTCTTTTGACAAGTGGCAGGGGGGTTTGCTGCCACATGTCCTTCTTTATTTTCTCTGAAAATTCATATATTTGTCAAATTAAAAAATTACCAATGGAATTTTAATAATGCAAAAACGCATAAATTTATGATAAATTAACAGATAACATAAGGACAAAATTACGATAATTCCAAATCTAATAGAATTGTTTAGAACTTTAGTTATCTAATCTTTTTTTGCATTAAGTATCCATATATGAAGTTTGATAATCTATTTAATTGGTCACTAAAATTCAAGATGAATAAAAAAATAAGTAAAATAATATAAAAATATTTTTAATATTTAATTTATTTTCAAAATAAAATAAACTTTCACTATTTTATTATTTTAACTATTTTCGATAATTTATTTATAAATTATATATTTCTTTTACTATTAAAAATCATAAATTAAGAAGAAGAAACTAGAGCACAACACATTATCTAAACCTAAAACTTCTACAATCACAGAAAAAACAAATATGTCATAGTAACATTTATTAAGTAAAGATCTAGAGCTGAAAGGAGATCAATAATGAAGACTAACTCAACTCACATTATCATAGAGTGTCTTGGCCAAAATAAGCAGAGACCAGGCAAAGATAGAAAGATAAAATCAGAGACAACGCAATCTCCGAACAAAAATGTGTGTGATCAAGCACCAATGCAAAAAATCAAAAAAGCGAAATAATCACTAGAAGGCAAAAGTAAGCATGAAGCAGTAAAACACATGCCTAAAACAGTGAAAGTTCAACTACCAGCTAAGAGGTAAGAAACACCTCACAAACTAAATAAGTACAGACAAGGCGTCCATGCCAGCGAAGAACCACAAAGCTCTGGATAGAAGGGACCAAAACTCCAAGAGACTAACTTTGTACACCTACACCCAGGGAATAAGAGGAAACAGATAAACAACCTGAGGATATAAGAATGGAAGCCAACCACCAAAAACTAGAGCCCAAGCTTGAGATCAGAAACAACATTCCAAGCCTACTGAGTATACACGAAGGAAAACACTATCCAAACCTTGAGTGACAAACGTGGAGAAAGAGAGAGACACTAAAGAAGCAAGACACAATGTAAAATACAACGAAATGAAAGAACATAGAGAAAAGGGAGAAAAAAAACTAAATCAGCAAGCCATATAGCCGTCCTCGAGATATGAAAGAGAGCATATAAGTCGTATCACCAAAAACCACATCTTGAAAACAAAGATGAACATGGACTATCAACGGAAAACTAACGACAAGGAAGACAACATCACGGACGCCTAAACTCTAACCAACCCATGGAGATGCAGTCTCTAACATCGGAAGAAGAAAAGCAGCCAATATTGATCGGAAAAGCTTACAACACAGTGAGAAACAGCTGCACAACTTTGAACTCATAAACCCAATTTCGAACAAGTAGAAGATAATCTCACATGAGAAGCAGGCGAAGAAAACTTTATTTCAAAACATACCAATCATTTCTGAAAAAAACACCGCACACCGGACAGTTAAACAAAATACATATGCAGTGATAGGTTAACGTCAAATTATGGGAAGATGGCAAAAAACATCTTAAAAAAAATAATTTTGAAAATTTTGAAAATAAAATAAAATACAATTATGACGTTAAAACTGTTAATTTTTAAATCAACAAATGTCTAAATGCAAAGTTATTGAAATTCAATATGCTTTATATCAGATGATCACTTTACGTTCACATGGATGCAGAGCTACCCTCTTGGTTAACAGAGTCTATATGAGTCTGTTTTCTTTTTATTGATGTCAAAAAAAAAAAAAGATGATCACTTTACAACTAACAAGTTTTACTATACACACAACAATACATTATTAAAAAAACAAACACAAAATATATTAACCTATCATCTACTACTACATAACATAATAAAAATACCAAATAATGCTCTTAACAAATAAAGATGACCACATAATTACATCTTCCAAAAAATTATACGTAATACTAATAAAACAATATTCCACGCGAATCGCGGACTACCCCCTAGTTTTATATAAAGTAATAGTTAGATTAATGTGATACATTCATTAGCATTAACTACTATGAAAGTTAATTATTAGGCAATTCATTGCTTAGTGCCAAAGTATTTTTTAATCTTCAATAGAATTATTAGGCAATTCATTGCTTAGTACTGAAGAATTGTATAGCAATCATAATATTTTATATATTGCAGTTGTTTAAGCCTTCTAAAGTCTGACGTGGCAGAATTATGTGGTAGTTGTTTAAGCCTTCTAAAGTCTGACGTGGCAGAACTATAAGACATTAAGAAATATCATAGTTTATAAATTAACTCCCTAGCGAAATACAATTTTCAACAGTCACATATACATAGTCTAAAAATAAGACAGCATATGCACCTATGCTATGTCAAACCATAGTGTAATCAATCAGTATTATTTATCGTATATGTTTTTCTTTTCATGTAAGCATAACTATTTAATAACGTCTACAAATACGTTTTATAGGGATAACTATCAAATGTTCTCATTTTACTTCAAGTTTGTAAAAAATAGAGCATGTAATTTTCTATGCATTATGTATGAAAATAAACAAATCTACATCACTTACAAAAATTATTGACAAGAACATTATCGCTAGTTAGTATTATCTACCTTGATTAATAAGAACATTCACCACTGTAATAGAATAATGCTACACAAGTTTCAGTTAATCTTCCTGATTTTCTCATATCAACTTTATTAATTATATTGTATATGTAGCAAACGTGTTTAACCAGAAAAATTTAGTCACTTGATAAAAAAAACTTTATAATATGTACTATGATATTGTTTAAAGGGTCATAACTATGTCTATTTGCATGAATGGTTGGAGGTCCTTCTTCAATTTGTTCTAGAGAATTTTTGTTCTAAAATCATGTAATTATTACTGTAAGTGAAGTATATAAAAAAGGCAGATTACTTTTGAGTTTCATGTGTTTCAAAAAGTACTACTTTAAAATTTAACCGGTTCATATCACAAATTAATATAGGGATATGTTAAATCAATCATTACCAGTTTTGGTATTTATGTTAAACAAATTTTTTTTTTTATTTATCATTTTTTTTCAAGGGAAAGCTGCCGATGGAAATATTAATAATCGTGTGAGGCAGGTCCATAAAAATATGTTTGTTAAGTCTTTGTGGCCAATGCATTGTATTATTAATATCCCCTATATATTAAAAAAGAAACATTACAACATTTGAACCATGACACGTGTCATCACGAGAATCAATTTCAAAATCCTTAGAAAAATAAGTTGGTAGTTATATAACAAATAACATTATATATGTATAAATAAAATGATCAAATATATAAAAAACATTATCGATAATATATACAAATAAACTCACCTTGCGCAAGACGCATGTCTTATCCTAGTTCTAGCATTAAAACACCGAAAAAAATTGATTGAGTTTGGTTAGGTTCAATTGAAATTAAAATTAATCTTAAGTCTTAACCAACATCAATAATAAAAAAACCGTATATTAATTATTTTTTCCGTTGATATGATTTTCAAATATTTTTCGAATGAAAACATGCATCGTGTATTGTCGTTCTATGATATTTGTTTTTAATTCTCTTGTGATTTGTTCATCATTTCTCTACGGTTCAGGTTCAGATATTGAAAGAAACGTTTGACAACTGAAGAACCTTACTCGGTATATAAAGGCGATTTGCTATGTATTATGCTGAAGAACCTTTGAATAGCAATCGGTAGGGCCAATATCATTTCTTAGTTTTTAATGTATGTGTTCAGTTTGGATCAAAACGTTACCTACGGAAATTTATATTACATATTTAATTTATTATAATATCATTACTTTATACTCACGAGGTTTGTCAGCTTTTTTTGTACGATGAAATGTTATATCCCTTATAAATTAATTGACAAATATTACAACATTGTTTTGTAGTCACGTGTCACCATGAAAATGAAATTCAAAATTCTTAAAGAAATATGTTGGTCCATCTTAACTTATATTATGATTTTTATTAAATTAACTATTAAATTGATAAATATTGTGCAAAATAATATTTTCTCACTTGCCTTAAATAAAAGCTACAAAATTGTCTAATATGGTTAAAGTATATATGACAATGAATGATTATCAATAATAAATATTTGATAATAATTTTTGTATCTTAGCTCCTTTTTTTTTAATTTTATATTATTAAAAAATATTAAACAACCACATTAACCATATAATAAACAAAATTTTTTTTCTTATATGTTATATTTTGAATTTTTAAAACGATTATAAATTACTAAAAACGTTAAATGCCTCACACTAAAATTTTGTGATCAATAGTTTAATTTTTTTTTGGTAATAACAAGATACAAATGATCACATCGTATGAATATGAATCCTCCTTTACTAGACATTCATATTATATATTAATATAGTTTAAAATTAAACTATATAACATAGAAAAATACTTAAATATGATAATTTCATAAATTGTATTGGAAAAGTTTTGAAACATTAATATTTTAATTTTGAAATTTGCATTAAAAAAATTGCACATTAGAAATTTTGTGTTTATCACATGAGTATAAATTCTCAATAATAAAATATTTATATTAAAATATACTATATATCTATGTCCATGTCATTGAAATTTAGTTATATACCATATATAATAAATAAAATGATTGTTTTGATTTATTTACAAAAAAATATCCTAAATAAACAAGATGTATTGTTTTGATTTACGTGTTTACTCTAATTTAATTATATACATAATACGTAAATGAATACAAATAAATAATAATACATAAACAAATATTTTTATATATAACTTTCATCCCACACAATTGCGCGGGTCTTAAGCTAGTTAGGTAGTAAATGATTTGATTCGTATGTATTACGCTAGAGCTTAATTATATTACACTAAGGTTTAGGTAAACTCTTTGTAATGATACCATATCAGCAATTAAAATGCTTAAGGGAGTGACACATAAGCAAGATCACTTTGTAATTAGTACAAAACTAAGATTATATTTTTTTTAAAGATCATCAATTAATATATAAGTGATATTTATATTCACTTGTTCACTTCTCATTATTTAATAAGAAGTACAATTTAAATTTTGACACTCTTAATCCAAAATTTTCATGAGAAAATTGGCTCCAAAAAAGTTTTTTAAAAGAAAAAAACTTGGCCCCAAAAAGCAATTATAATAGCAATAGTGAAAGTGATACTCACTTAAAAGAGGATGAGCCTGAGCGTAAACAATTTGTTTGTACAATTGTCATGGTTTAGTTTTTCTACTGTATAACAGGATGTCGGTTTGACTTATATAGTTCACATGTCATATAATTTATTATCTGGATTAACATAAGACTGTCATTATTGGAAAATAATTAGGTCAACTCAAGAATAATATGCATTAAAAACCATAATGAAAGGGATAAGTACAAGATTTTTGTATATCTTTGTTCATTATTGTTTATAACTATAAGATAAGGATATAATAATTAAAAAACGGTTTACATCTTTCTTTTTTATCTTTTGGTTAATGTTTTCCCCATCTAAAGGTTGATACCACAGTTACGAAATAGTCGCTTCCTTATCTCCTTGAAAACCTTCTGTACCGTCTGGTATCACAAGATCAATCTTTGGTTCATCATTCCGGTTCATAACACCATGACTCCTGTTAACCGGTAAACTTGGAAGCTTAGAGAGTCCATCCATATAGTATTGCATCATATCCATTTGTGGGGCCAAGGGAGAGGGAAAAATCTGAGAGGTCGAAACGGAAGAATTCAGCATACCTAACCCAAGGGTTTGCATGCTAGGATCTTGAGACATAGACGAACCGGATTTATTCTTTCTACTGGATTGGCTTATGCGTTCAGGTGGTGGAACATGCTCATGTATCCCGTCGTATGTAGCCACCACTAACTTCACATTGTCTACGCTTCTCTCCACATGCTTCGTCACCTTACACCCAGTGTATGTGCATCTGTAGTAACTCCTGCGATTACCAGTGGCGATTACCATTTACACCAAAATAAATATATAATATTTTTTGTCAAAATGCCTGACTAATTTTGAAGTGAAAGAAATATATAACCTTGGATTTGGATTCCCTGTGACAACTTTTTGACCATATTTTCTCCAGCGAAAACCATCGTCAGGATGGTTTTCTTCGTTTTCAACCTGAATTATGACACTTTGGGTCTTGTTTTTTGGTCTTGTGACTCCAATAATGTTTGATACCATATTTTCCCTGCGAGGAATTATGTAATTCAGGTAAATTTTATTATTAAACATATCAATTATAAATTGAGTTAATATATAGTTTTATTATTATTATTATTATATATTGATTACTCAATGTTGACTTGGAACTTTCTCTTTCGAGATGGAGGTTCTATAACAACGTTGTGATCTTTGACTTTGTCTTCCTCTTGGTTGTATTCTCTGTCCTTGTCATTATCTTTGCTACCACTTTCAAGGGAGATAGTGTTCATAAAATCAGCTTCAGCAACAACATCAGAATCAAAAGAAGGGACTAAAGGAGGACCAGTGGGATCAACATTAGATTCATGAGATGTGATATAAACAGATTTTTCCATTGGAATATCATCAGAGCCTGTTTTACATGTAAAAAGAAATATATTAATATTCGGAAAATCTAAACTGAAGCAAACTCTAGACACTAGAAACTCTATTACCTCCTTGAGTAGGCAGATCAACGTCGATTGGCTGATGAGGAAGATTGTTGTTGGATATAATCATTGTTGCATGGGCATCACCAGAACTTTCCACCGTCTCAGGAGGCGCATCATTAGGGATTGGACACGGAGGGATAATCTGGAAACATAAATTACACAAAGACAATAAACAGTTAGGTTAATCATATATTAATATTATTTTTGGAGACAATAATATATATCACGTGTAAGAGATCAATCTTAGACTTATTAAAGACATTGTTACTTACCTGTGAAGAAGAGTTAGACAACATATTTGGAGATTGCAAAAATGGAGAGAGACTGAATCCTGGAGATATTACGAGGATAGGAGAGGGAACAAGAATCGGGTTCCTGAACGAATTAGCAAATGGACTGATGCTCTCTATCTCGAGCGATGGAATATCAAATCCTACCATTCTGTTGCGGAGACCACCAGATCTTTGTTCAGACTGAGGATCAGGTGATACGTTGGTTCGAGGGAACGCCTTGCTGATCGGATTTAGACCATTTTCGTTTTGATCCAGCATTGCTAATGCCTCTCTTATGCGAGGACTGGACAGTGGGGACAAATCATCCATAAAGTTTCCATCATAATCATTCATTTTTTTGGGGTGAAAATCTTGAAAGGTCAACAAAAACCACACAAAAACAAGATCGTTGAAAACTGAAAAACTATTTGGAATACAAAGTAATGTAATGTAAAGCAGTAAAGGTGATATAATCTGGGAGATTTTAAATAGTTGGATAGTAATGAATAATTTATTTATAGATGTAAACAAAAGCCTTCTTTAAAGGAATCTAGGTATTGTATGTGTTGCATAGAAGGGAGGTGGTCTTCTTATAGTAAAATTCAACCATTTTATTTTGGTAACAATTTTATGTGGTCAAACTTTCTTAATCCAAATTTTCTCAATTCTTAAAGAAGTTTTAATTACCTTTTACTTCTTTTTGGTTTCTTATGAAAGGTGTATATTTCATTCCGGTTTTATCAAAAAAATACCAAAGCTAACGATATTATTCAAAATTGTGATTTTCTTTTCCCGTATTGTATTTATTCCAAAACAAATAAAAATAGTTTGTGGTTAAAAATAATTAAGTTCAGTCAATTATTTGTAATTTGATTATTTTAAAATTATAACAATGTTTAAAATATTTTGGCATGGTTTTATTTGAGTTTATACTATCAACGTCTCCATTTAGAAACCCACTTGGCACCCTAATCTCTTGGTTTTTTTTTTTTTTTTTTTGGAACGCAACTTCATTGAACTTAAATCATCAGAGTACAGTGGTTACACCACTCGATACATGGCCTAAAGCCTGTTTTGCTAGTCGATCAGCATTGGAGTTCCTTCCCCGCGGAATCCATACAAAAGAAACAGAGTCGAAAAAATTACAACGAATCCTAATATCTGATACGATCCCGTACAACTCTGGGGGTTCCACCGTCGCATTTAGGGCCTTTATGAGCTGCGAAGAGTCCGATTCACACCTGATGTCTCGAAGCCCCCGCTCTAAGCACATTTTGATTGCTTCCCTCATGGCTAAGCCTTCCGCCGCAAGCGGCAAGTTCACGAAACCCACTGCAGATTGGAAACAGGAGCTCTGGCCTGCTGTTTTAATTATCCATCCCAGTCCCGCAGTCTTTATATCGTCCTTCCATGCTGCGTCAGTTTGAATAACGCATACGTTGGGGGAACTTGGTGGGGTTACTCGAATAACTGGGTCTCTTGTTTTTTCCTTGCATTGTGCGTTCAACCATTCTCTCGCCGCTGAAACAGCATGAGTGACTACGTCTTCCACCGTATATAGCTTGTTGTTGAAGATCATCTTGTTGCGTGCTGTCCAAAGGGCCCAAACGAGCCAGGGTGCTAGCTGTCCACTTACAATGCCCACTGGTGGTAGGCAGGGGGTCTCAATCAGCCTCATCCAGTCAGTATTCAAATCTAGTGACCTTCTCCTATCAAATTGATTAACAAAAGGAGCTGCTCTCCACACCTTCTCAGCAAACTCACATTGGAAAAGGAGATGGTCAATAGATTCGAGATTACCACACCTCTTGCATAGTGGGTCAATGTTTATGTGTCGCGCTAGGAGCTTTTCCCCGACAGGGAGCGCTCCTCGGAAAGCCTTCCATACAAGGAGTTGTACCTTTGGAGCCGTCTTCAGATTCCATACGCTTTTGTTCCAGTTGATCGCTTGGGCTTGTTGCGGTCTTTCTTCTTTCTCAGATCGAAACTCGACCGCATGGTTTTATTTGAGTTTATACTATCAACGTCTCCATTTAGAAACCCACTTGACACCCTAATCTCTTGGTATATGTTATTTTTTTGTCTGGTAGGGATGATTGTGACGTCTGCTTTGATAACATGGAAAGCTTTGATGTGTCACTGGAAGTGAATCCCCTGTTTACTCATAGTGAATATGATACCTAGTAGGGGGATATATTGTTCTTGCACATGAGTAATGACCCCATCCGAGCTGGCGAAAGTGTTGTTTTCAATATTGATGCAAGTTTCCCTTTCTCATTTTTTGTTTTGCTTACTTATGCATGAACCTTTCACCTCATTTGTATTTTTATTCATGCTTCTCTTTTCAGGGTCGTGATATTCCAATTGTCCATCGTGTCATTAAGGTAACTTTTTCTATAGATCTCCTCATTATCATCTCCCTGTGCTTAGATTGTAGCACCTAGATGATTCTGATTCTTTGGGGGTTCATTACATTACAGGTTCACGAAAGGGAAAGTACTGGAGAAATCGTTGTTTTGACCAAAGGTTCTGGTTTTATTTATTTGAATTGAGTGTGAGTTGTTTATCATATTGTTATCATTCAACGCCCATTTACATTTTCATTTTTATTGTTTACAGGTGACAATAACCTTGACCATGATAGAATTCTCTATGCTAAAGGTCAGCTTTGGCTTCATCGACATCATGTAATGAGTCGTGCTGTAGGATAATTAATTTACTTTAATCACATAAGTGTATAGTGTGTAAAGTAAACCAAAAGCTGTAGTTACTCATAAATGGTTTTACCTTTGTGCCTGCTTCAGCTTCTTGCCTTATGTTGGATGGGTGACTATAATCATGACAGAAAAGCCTATCATCAAGGTTAATACATTCTCTTTTCTCACTCTATGTCCAATCCACAATGAACACTCTGTGTCATTTTTTTAATCTTCTTCTTGCAGTATCTTCTCATAGCTGCATTGGGTATACTTGTTATAACGTCCATGGGTAATAGCAAGTCAAATACTGGTCATTTGTTGTTTAGACCACTTTAATATATTACAATCAGAAAGCTAACTTTTAATCCTGGAGATTAGATTACCTAAATAAAAGAGATTTGTTTGCTTAGGATATGCTTTGTTTCGTTTTTCCTTTCTCTCTCTTTAAAAAAATTAGTAAAAACAATAAAGAAACTCCTGAAATTTACTCAAACAAATGCTGGAGAGATATGATCAAACACTTGTATATATTTATACTCACTTGTACACTTCTCATTATTTAATATGACCTACAATTTAAAGTTTGCTACACTCTTAATCCAACTTTCTCATGAGAAACTTGGCTCCAAAAAGCTAATATAATGGCAAGAGTAAAAGTGATACTCACTTAAAAAGAGGATGAGCATGAGCGTAAACAATCTGTTTAATTGGATTATAGTCAGGGTTTAGTTTTTCTTCTGTATCACTGGATGTCGGTTTGATTTATATAGTTCACATATACATATAGTTTATTATCTGGATTAACCATCCTAACACAGTAACACTGTAACAATTGGAGAATAAATAGGTCAACTCAAGAGTAATATGCACTAAAACCATAATGAAATGGATAAGTACAAGATTTTGTATATCTTTGGTCATTATTATTTATAACTATAAGATAAGGATTTATTAATTATAAAGGGTTTACATCTTTCTTTTTTATCTTTTGGTTAATGTTTGCCCATCTAAAGTTCGATACCAAAGTTACGAAATAGTCGCTCCCTTATCCCCTCGGATACCTCTGTACCGTCGGGTATCACAGGATCAATATTCGGTTCATCATTCCGGTTCATAACACCATGATTCTTGTCAACCTGTAAACTTGTCACATTCAGTTGTGGGGCCAAGGCAGAAGGGAAAAGCTGAGAGGCCGAAGAGGAATAAGGCGGCATACCTAACACAAGGGTTTGCATGCTAGGATCTTGAGACATTGCGAACCGGATTTATTCTTTGTACTGGATTTGCTTATGCGTTCAGGTGGTGGAACGTGCTCATATATCCCATCGTACATAGCCACCACTAAATTCACATTGTCTACGCTTCTCTCCACATGCTTCGTCACCTTACACCCAGTGTATGTGCATCTGTAGTAACTCCTGTGATTACCAAAATAAATATATAATATTTTTCCAAAAATGTCTGACTAATTTTGAAGTGAACGAAATATATAACCTTGGATTTGCATTCTTTGTGACAACTTTTGACCATATTTTCTCCAGCGAAAACCATCATCAGGATGGCCTTCTTCGCTTTCAACCTGAATGATGACACTTTGGGTCTTGTTTCGTCTTTCACTCCAGTAATGTTTGATACGATATTTTCCCTGCGAGGGAATTATGTAAATGAGGTAAATTTTATTATATGAATTTAATTAAGATGTAAAGTTTATTTAATATATATATATATATGTATATATTTTCTACCAAAAAAAAAATATATATATATATATCTTTTCTACCAAAAAAAGAGAGAAAGCTGCAAAGATCATTGAGATATTAAGACACGGTTTATTTTGTTTCTTGATGATGTTTGGGAGAAATTTGATCTTGGTAAGTGTTCTAAATCAGTTACTTTCCATACAAGAAATTTAGTATTTATATGGTTTATTTGTAACAGCAGTTTATCATTTATTTTATATACGGTGAAATCTGGAATTCCGCTACCTAATGCACATAATCGATCCAAGGTTGTGTTTACAACATGTACTGAAGAAGTTTGTAAGGATATGAGAGAAAAGACAAAGATCAAAGGGGATAAATTGGTTGCGAGAGAGCTTAGGATATGTTTGAGAGGAAACTTTGAAGAGCCAGCTACCCGGAGGTTGCAGTCAGGTGCGATGTCCTTCTTCTTGAGTAACTCTCTCCTCATTTCTCAGGTCTAAATTTCTTATATTTATCGAACTTTTTATATTGATAATTATTCTAAACCAAAAATTCAAAATCTATACTAGAATCATAATGACGGGGATAAGTACAAGATTTTGTACATCATGTAATTCAGGTCAAACTTATTATTCAATATATCAATTCTGAAATTTATTATTATTATAGTTATAATTATTATTATTATTATAATAATAATAATTATTATTATTATTATTATTATTCTACAACAATGTTGTGATCTTTGTCTTTGTCTTCCTATTGGTTGTATTATTTGTCCTTGTCATCATCTTCGCTACCACTTTTAAGGGAGATGAGGTTCATAGCATCCTTTTCAGAAACAACTTCAGAGTCAAAAGAAGGGAGTAAAGGAGCACTAATAGGATCAGCATTAGATTCATGAGATGTGATATCAACAGACTCTTCCGTTGGAATATCAGCAGTGCCTTTTTTACCTGTAAATAACAACAATATTATTATTCTGAAAATCAAAACTGAAAGCGAATTCGAGACACTATAAATCTATTACATCCTTGAGGAGACAGATCGATGTCCATTGGCTGATGAGGAAGATTGTTGTTGGATATCATCATCGTTGCATGGGAGCCACCTGAACTTTCCACCATCTCCTGAGTTGCATCATTCGGGATTGGACTCGGAGGAAAAATCTTGAAACATAAGTTACACAAAAACAATAAAAATTTAGTTTTAACATATATTAATATATACATATAACGTGTAGAGATCAATCTTAAACTTATTAAACACATTGTTACTTACCTGTGAAGAAGAGTCAGTCAACATATTTGGAGATTGCAAAGATGGAGAAAGACTACTGAATCCTGGAGATGTTACGCTAACAAGAAAGCAAACAAGAGTCGGGTTGATGTGTTCCATATTCAGTGGTGGAATATCTCTTCCTATCCTTGCAGATACTCTTTCAACGATACCACCAGATCTTCGTTCAGACTGAGGAGTTGTTAAGCTGGTTCGAGAAGAGGTCTCGCTGATCGGTTTTATACCATTGTCGTTTTGACTATAATCACTCATTTTCGTTGGGGAGAAAACCCTGAAATATTAACAAAAACCGCATAAAAACAAAAGATCGTTGAAAACAGAATAATTATTTGGAATTCAAATAATTTAATGTAAAATTTATATAATTTGGGAGATTTTAAATAAAGTAATGAAGAATTTATTTATAGATGTAAAGGAAAAACCGTTTTCTTCAAACAAAACTAGGTAATGTGTGTGCTGAATAGAAGGGAGGTGGCCTTCTTATAGTAAACATCAACCGTTTCGTTTTGGTAACAGTTTTATGTGGTCAAACTTTCCTAAATGGTAACAATTTCATGTGGTCAAACTTTGGTCATCCAAGTGTCAGAAATTTCTAAAGAGGTTTTAATTAACATTTACATCTTTTGTAGTTTTTATGAAAGGTGTGTACTTCGGTCAGGTATTATCAAAACAATACCGAAACCTTAGCATGTTGGTTTGGTTAATTCAGAATATTCAGTTCCGGCAGTTCAGTTTTCGGTTAGTTCGGTTCAACATACATAATACCGAATTAACCAGAAATAAAGTTTGGTACAGTATTCGGTTAGTTCGGTTTTAAAAATCCTACAAAAATGTTTTATTACAGTTAGATATCTGTATAATTTTTTTAAAATTATATATAAATTCGGTTAGTTATTCGAAAATGTTTAGTATAGTTATAATTATTTTAAGAAGAAAACAAAAGTAACCGATTGTCGAACCAAACTCAAATGAAACAAAGTTTTTTAGAAAACCTACAATAACGAACGAAACTTCTGGACGACGTAACCAAAATTTTGGTTTGGTTGGGAAGTTTGGTTTTAATCTAAGGCCTACCAAAAACTAACTATATTATGAAAAACCTTGTTTTTTCCCCGTATTTTATTTATACTAAAAGAGAAATCAAAATATTTTGTGGTTAAAAAAATTAACTTCTGTTAATCTATACTATTATTTTTCCAATAAAAAAATAGTAAGTATTCGTAAGACGTTTATGTCCGCAAATGTGGGAAAAATACCTAGTTAATTAGTATTGATTATTGAAAGATTATAACAATGTTTAAAATATGTTTTAGAACATGATTATGTTTATATCTGCTTTATAATAAAATTTCTAAATATGTGTTTATTATAAATTATTTAATCATTGGTTTTAAAAATGTTGTATATCGTGAGGATCCAAAGAAGAGATCTCCATCGCGGGAGAAGTGGTAATAGATGTAACAGAAGACAAAATATCCATGTTCGATATTATCGATAATTGGTGTAGAGAAAAACAAATTATCAAAGAGAATTTCAAAGAAGAGATTTTAGGTTTGAGAGTCTTCATTCTCTTGATACCATTAAATAGAATGGATAAGTGTTTGTATATTGATTCACCAAAGAGAGTATTTATACAAGAAGTTGTATCGTAATCCTAACGGGATATAGTAGACTCGTATAATAGATTACATCAAAATATGTCAACTGTATTTATATCTATAATCTGTAACGAATGTTTTTTTTCAGAGCAGTTTTGGTTGCTTATGTGATGATAAATGATTAGGGTGACCCTAATCATTTATCATCACATAAGCAACCAAAACTGCTCTGAAAAAAAACATTCGTTACAGATTATAAATATAATCTAAACATTATCTAAACCTAAAACTTCTACAATCACAGAAAAAACAAATATGTCATAGTAACATTTATTAAGTAAAGATCTAGAGCTGAAAGGAGATCAATAATGAAGACTAACTCAACTCACATTATCATAGAGTGTCTTGGCCAAAATAAGCAGAGACCAGGAAAAGATAGAAAGATAAAATCAGAGACAACGCAATCTCCGAACAAAAATGTGTGTGATCAAGCACCAATGCAAAAAATCAAGAAAGCGAAATAATCACCAGAAGGCAAAAGTAAGCATGAAGCAGGAAAACACATGCCTAAAACAGTGAAAGTTCAACTACCAGCTAAGAGGTAAGAAACACCTCACAAACTAAATAAGTACAGACAAGGCGTCCATGCCAGCGAAGAACCACAAAGCTCTGGATAGAAGGGACCAAAACTCCAAGAGACTAACTTTGTACACCTACACCCAGGGAATAAGAGGAAACAGATAAACAACCTGAGGATATAAGAATGGAAGCCAACCACCAAAAACTAGAGCCCAAGCTTGAGATCAGAAACAACATTCCAAGCCTACTGAGTGTACACGAAGGAAAACACTATCCAAACCTTGAGTGACAAACATGGAGAAAGAGAGAGACACTAAAGAAGCGAGACACCATGTAAAATACAACGAAATGAAAGAACATAGAGAAAAGGGAGAAAAAAAAACTAAATCAGCAAGCCATATAGCCGTCCTCGAGATATGAAAGAGAGCATATAAGTCGTATCACCAAAAACCACATCTTGAAAACAAAGATGAACATGGACTATCAACGGAAAACTAACGACATGGAAGACAACATCACGGACGCCTAAACTCTACCCAACCCATGGAGATGCAGTCTCTAACATCGGAAGAAGAAAAGCAGCCAATATTGATCGGAAAAGCTTACAACAAGTGAGAAACAGCTGCACAACTTTGAACTCATAAACCCAATTTCGAACAAGTAGAAGATAATCTCACATGAGAAGCAGGCGAAGAAAACTTTATTTCAAAACATACCAATCATTTCTGGAAAAAACACCGCACACCGGACAATTAAACAAAATACATATGCAGTGATAGGTTAACGTCAAATTATGGGAAGATGGCAAAAAACATCTTAAAAAAAATAATTTTGAAAATTTTGAAAATAAAATAAAATACAATTATGACGTTAAAACTGTTAATTTTTGAATCAACAAATGTCTAAATGCAAAGTTATTGAAATTCAATATGCTTTATATCAGATGATCACTTTACAACTAACAAGTTTTACTATACACACAACAATACATTATTAAAAAAACAAACACAAAATATATTAACCTATCATCTACTACTACATAACATAATAAAAATACCAAATAATGCTCTTAACAAATAAAGATGACCACATAATTACATCTTCCAAAAAATTATACGTAATACTAATAAAACAATATTCCACGTGATTCGCGGACTACCCCCTAGTTTTATATAAAGTAATAGTTAGATTAATGTGATACATTCATTTGCATTAACTACTATGAAAGTTAATTATTAGGCAATTCATTGCTTAGTGCCAAAGTATTTTTTAATCTTCAATAGAATTATTAGGCAATTCATTGCTTAGTACTGAAGAATTGTATAGCAATCATAATATTCTATATATTGCAGTTGTTTAAGCCTTCTAAAGTCTGACGTGGCAGAATTATGTGGTAGTTGTTTAAGCCTTCTAAAGTTTGACGTGGCAGAACTATAAGACATTAAGAAATATCATAGTTTATAAATTAACTCCCTAGCGAAATACAATTTTCAACAGTCACATATACATAGTCTAAAAATAAGACGGCATGTGCACCTATGCTATGTCAAACCATAGTGTAATCAATCAGTATTATTTATCGTATATTTTTTTCTTTTCATGTAAGCATAACTATTTAATAACGTCTACAAATACGTTTTATAGGGATAACTATCAAATGTTCTCATTTTACTTCAAGTTTGTAAAAAATAGAGCATGTAATTTTCTATGCATTATGTATGAAAATAAACAAATCTACATCACTTACAAAAATTATTGACAAGAACATTATCGCTAGTTAGTATTATCTACCTTGATTAATAAGAACATTCACCACTGTAATAGAATAATGCTACACAAGTTTCAGTTAATCTTCCTGATTTTCTCATATCAACTTTATTAATTATATTGTATATGTAGCAAACGTGGTTTAACCAGAAAAATTTAGTCACTTGATAAAAAAAACTTTATAATATGTACTATGATATTGTTTAAAGGGTCATAACTATGTCTATTTGCATGAATGGTTGGGAGGTCCTTCTTCAATTTGTTCTAGAGAATTTTTGTTCTAAAATCATGTAATTATTACTGTAAGTGAAGTATATAAAAAAGGCAGATTACTTTTGAGTTTCATGTGTTTCAAAAAGTACTGCTTTAAAATTTAACCGGTTCATATCACAAATTAATATAAGGATATGTTAAATCAATCATTACCAGTTTTGGTATTTATGTTAAACAAATTTTTTTTTTATTTATCATTTTTTTTCAAGGGAAAGCTGCCGATGGAAATATTAATAATCGTGTGAGGCAGGTCCATAAAAATATGTTTGTTAAGTCTTTGTGGCCAATGCATTGTATTATTAATATCCCCTATATATTAAAAAAGAAACATTACAACATTTGAACCATGACACGTGTCATCACGAGAATCAATTTCAAAATCCTTAGAAAAATAAGTTGGTAGTTATATAACAAATAACATTATATATGTATAAATAAAATGATCAAATATATAAAAAACATTATCGATAATATATACAAATAAACTCACCTTGCGCAAGACGCATGTCTTATCCTAGTTCTAGCATTAAAACAACGAAAAAAATTGATTGAGTTTGGTTAGGTTCAATTGAAATTAAAATGAATCTTAAGTCTTAACCAACATCAATAATAAACAAACCGTATATTAATTATTTTTTCCATTGATATGATTTTCAAATATTTTTCGAATGAAAACATGCATCGTGTATTGTCGTTCTATGATTTTTTTTTTTTAATTCTCTTGTGATTTGTTCATCATTTCTCTACGGTTCAGGTTCAGATATTGAAAGAATCGTTTGACAGCTGAAGAACCTTACTCGGTATATAAAGGCGATTTGCTATGTATTATGCTGAAGAACCTTTGAATAGCAATCGGTAGGGCCAATATCATTTCTTAGTTTTTAATGTATGTGTTCAGTTTGGATCAAAACGTTACCTACGGAAATTTATATTAAATATTTAATTTATTATAATATCATTACTTTATACTCACGAGGTTTGTCAGCTTTTTTTGTACGATGAAATGTTATATCCCTTATAAATTAATTGACAAATATTACAACATTGTTTTGTAGCCACGTGTCACCATGAAAATGAAATTCAAAATTCTTAAAGAAATATGTTGGTCCATCTTAACTTATATTATGCTTTTTATTAAATTAACTATTAAATTGATAAATATTGTGCAAAATAATATTTTCTCACTTGCCTTAAATAAAAGCTACAAAATTGTCTAATATGGTTAAAGTATATATGACAATTAATGATTATCAATAATAAATATTTGATAATAATTTTTGTATCTTAGCTCCTTTTTTTTTAATTTTATATTATTAAAAAATATTAAACAACCACATTAAGCATATAATAAACAAATTTTTTTTTCTTATATGTTATATTTTGAATTTTTAAAATGATTATAAATTACTAAAAACGTTAAATGCCTCACACTAAAATTTTGTGATCAATAGTTTAATTTTTTTTGGTAATAACAAGATACAAATGATCACATTGTATGAATATGAATCCTCCTTTACTAGACATTCATATTATATATTAATATAGTTTAAAATTAAACTATATAACATAGAAAAATATTTAAATATGATAATTTCATAAATTGTGTTGGAAAAGTTTTGAAACATTAATATTTTAATTTTGAAATTTGCATTAAAAAAATTGCACATTAGAAATTTTGTGTTTATCACATGAGTATAAATTCTCAATAATAAAATATTTATATTAAAATATACTATATATCTATGTCCATGTCATTGAAATTTAGTTATATACCATATATAATAAATAAAATGATTGTTTTGATTTATTTACAAAAAAATATCCTAAATAAACAAGATGTATTGTTTTGATTTACGTGTTTACTCTAATTTAATTATATACATAATACGTAAATGAATACAAATAAATAATAATACATAAACAAATATTTTTATATATAACTTTCATCCCACGCAATTGCGCGGGTCTTAAGCTAGTTAGGTAGTAAATGATTTGATTCGTATGTATTACGCTAGAGCTTAATTATATTACACTAAGGTTTAGGTAAACTCTTTGTAATGATACCATATCAGCAATTAAAATGCTTAAGGGAGTGACACATAAGCAAGATCACTTTGTAATTAGTACAAAACTAAGATTATATTTTTTTTAAAGATCATCAATTAATATATAAGTGATATTTATATTCACTTGTTCACTTCTCATATTTAATAAGAAGTACAATTTAAATTTTGACACTCTTAATCCAAAATTTTCATGAGAAAATTGGCTCCAAAAAAGTTTTTTAAAAGAAAAAAACTTGGCCCCAAAAAGCAATTATAATAGCAATAGTGAAAGTGATACTCACTTAAAAGAGGATGAGCCTGAGCGTAAACAATCTGTTTGTACAATTGTCACGGTTTAGTTTTTCTACTGTATAACAGGATGTCGGTTTGACTTATATAGTTCACATGTCATATAATTTATTATCTGGATTAACATAAGACTGTCATTATTGGAAAATAATTAGGTCAACTCAAGAATAATATGCATTAAAAACCATAATGAAAGGGATAAGTACAAGATTTTTGTATATCTTTGTTCATTATTGTTTATAACTATAAGATAAGGATATAATAATTAAAAAACGGTTTACATCTTTCTTTTTTATCTTTTGGTTAATGTTTTCCCCATCTAAAGGATGATACCACAGTTACGAAATAGTCGCTTCCTTATCTCCTTGAAAACCTTCTGTACCATCTGGTATCACAAGATCAATCTTTGGTTCATCATTCTGGTTCATAACACCATGACTCCTGTTAACCGGTAAACTTGGAAGCTTAGAGAGTCCATCCATATAGTATTGCATCATATCCATTTGTGGGGCCAAGGGAGAGGGCAAAAGCTGAGAGGTCGAAACGGAAGAATGCAGCATACCTAACCCAAGGGTTTGCATGCTAGGATCTTGAGACATAGACGAACCGGATTTATTCTTTCTACTGGATTGGCTTATGCGTTCAGGTGGTGGAACATGCTCATGTATCCCGTCGTATGTAGCCACCACTAACTTCACATTGTCTACGCTTCTCTCCACATGCTTCGTCACCTTACACCCAGTGTATGTGCATCTGTAGTAACTCCTGCGATTACCAGTGGCGATTACCATTTACACCAAAATAAATATATAATATTTTTTGTCAAAATGCCTGACTAATTTTGAAGTGAAAGAAATATATAACCTTGGATTTGGATTCCCTGTGACAACTTTTTGACCATATTTTCTCCAGCGAAAACCATCGTCAGGATGGTTTTCTTCGTTTTCAACCTGAATTATGACACTTTGGGTCTTGTTTTTTGGTCTTGTGACTCCAATAATGTTTGATACCATATTTTCCCTGCGAGGAATTATGTAATTCAGGTAAATTTTATTATTAAACATATCAATTATAAATTGAGTTAATATATAGTTTTATTATTATTATTATATATTGATTACTCAATGTTGACTTGGAACTTTCTCTTTCGAGATGGAGGTTCTATAACAACGTTGTGATCTTTGACTTTGTCTTCCTCTTGGTTGTATTCTCTGTCCTTGTCATTATCTTTGCTACCACTTTCAAGGGAGATAGTGTTCATAAAATCAGCTTCAGCAACAACATCAGAATCAAAAGAAGGGACTAAAGGAGGACCAGTGGGATCAACATTAGATTCATGAGATGTGATATAAACAGATTTTTCCATTGGAATATCATCAGAGCCTGTTTTACATGTAAAAAGAAATATATTAATATTCGGAAAATCTAAACTGAAGCAAACTCTAGACACTAGAAACTCTATTACCTCCTTGAGTAGGCAGATCAACGTCGATTGGCTGATGAGGAAGATTGTTGTTGGATATAATCATTGTTGCATGGGCATCACCAGAACTTTCCACCGTCTCAGGAGGCGCATCATTAGGGATTGGACACGGAGGGATAATCTGGAAACATAAATTACACAAAGACAATAAACAGTTAGGTTAATCATATATTAATATTATTTTTGGAGACAATAATATATATCACGTGTAAGAGATCAATCTTAGACTTATTAAAGACATTGTTACTTACCTGTGAAGAAGAGTTAGACAACATATTTGGAGATTGCAAAAATGGAGAGAGACTGAATCCTGGAGATATTACGAGGATAGGAGAGGGAACAAGAATCGGGTTCCGGAACGAATTAGCAAATGGACTGATGCTCTCTATCTCGAGCGATGGAATATCAAATCCTACCATTCTGTTGCGGAGACCACCAGATCTTTGTTCAGACTGAGGATCAGGTGATATGTGGGTTTGAGGGAACGCCTTGCTGATCGGATTTAGACCATTTTCGTTTTGATCCAGCATTGCTAATGCCTCTCTTATGCGAGGACTGGACAGTGGGGACAAATCATCCATAAAGTTTCCATCATAATCATTCATTTTTTTGGGGTGAAAATCTTGAAAGGTCAACAAAAACCACACAAAAACAAGATCGTTGAAAACTGAAAAACTATTTGGAATACAAAGTAATGTAATGTAAAGCAGTAAAGGTGATATAATCTGGGAGATTTTAAATAGTTGGATAGTAATGAATAATTTATTTATAGATGTAAACAAAAGCCTTCTTTAAAGGAATCTAGGTATTGTATGTGTTGCATAGAAGGGAGGTGGTCTTCTTATAGTAAAATTCAACCATTTTATTTTGGTAACAATTTTATGTGGTCAAACTTTCTTAATCCAAATTTTCTCAATTCTTAAAGAAGTTTTAATTACCTTTTACTTCTTTTTGGTTTCTTATGAAAGGTGTATATTTCATTCCGGTTTTATCAAAAAAATACCAAAGCTAACGATATTATTCAAAATTGTGATTTTCTTTTCCCGTATTGTATTTATTCCAAAACAAATAAAAATAGTTTGTGGTTAAAAATAATTAAGTTCAGTCAATTATTTGTAATTTGATTATTTTAAAATTATAACAATGTTTAAAATATTTTGGCATGGTTTTATTTGAGTTTATACTATCAACGTCTCCATTTAGAAACCCACTTGACACCCTAATCTCTTGGTATATGTTATTTTTTGTCTGGTAGGGATGATTGTGACGTCTGCTTTGATAACATGGAAAGCTTTGATGTGTAACTGGAAGTGAATCCCCTACTTACTCATAGTGAATATGATACCTAGTAGGGGGATATATTGTTCTTGCACATGAGTAATGACCCCATCCGAGCTGGCGAAAGTGTTGTTTTCAATATTGATGCAAGTTTCCCTTTCTCATTTTTTGTTTTGCTTACTTATGCATGAACCTTTCACCTCATTTGTATTTTTATTCATGCTTCTCTTTTCAGGGTCGTGATATTCCAATTGTCCATCGTGTCATTAAGGTAACTTTTTCTATAGATCTCCTCATTATCATCTCCCTGTGCTTAGATTGTAGCACCTAGATGATTCTGATTCTTTGGGGGTTCATTACATTACAGGTTCACGAAAGGGAAAGTACTGGAGAAATCGTTGTTTTGACCAAAGGTTCTGGTTTTATTTATTTGAATTGAGTGTGAGTTGTTTATCATATTGTTATCATTCAACGCCCATTTACATTTTCATTTTTATTGTTTACAGGTGACAATAACCTTGACCATGATAGAATTCTCTATGCTAAAGGTCAGCTTTGGCTTCATCGACATCATGTAATGAGTCGTGCTGTAGGATAATTAATTTACTTTAATCACATAAGTGTATAGTGTGTAAAGTAAACCAAAAGCTGTAGTTACTCATAAATGGTTTTACCTTTGTGCCTGCTTCAGCTTCTTGCCTTATGTTGGATGGGTGACTATAATCATGACAGAAAAGCCTATCATCAAGGTTAATACATTCTCTTTTCTCACTCTATGTCCAATCCACAATGAACACTCTGTGTCATTTTTTTAATCTTCTTCTTGCAGTATCTTCTCATAGCTGCATTGGGTATACTTGTTATAACGTCCATGGGTAATAGCAAGTCAAATACTGGTCATTTGTTGTTTAGACCACTTTAATATATTACAATCAGAAAGCTAACTTTTAATCCTGGAGATTAGATTACCTAAATAAAAGAGATTTGTTTGCTTAGGATATGCTTTGTTTCGTTTTTCCTTTCTCTCTCTTTAAAAAAATTAGTAAAAACAATAAAGAAACTCCTGAAATTTACTCAAACAAATGCTGGAGAGATATGATCAAACACTTGTATATATTTATACTCACTTGTACACTTCTCATTATTTAATATGACCTACAATTTAAAGTTTGCTACACTCTTAATCCAACTTTCTCATGAGAAACTTGGCTCCAAAAAGCTAATATAATGGCAAGAGTAAAAGTGATACTCACTTAAAAAGAGGATGAGCATGAGCGTAAACAATCTGTTTAATTGGATTATAGTCAGGGTTTAGTTTTTCTTCTGTATCACTGGATGTCGGTTTGATTTATATAGTTCACATATACATATAGTTTATTATCTGGATTAACCATCCTAACACAGTAACACTGTAACAATTGGAGAATAAATAGGTCAACTCAAGAGTAATATGCACTAAAACCATAATGAAATGGATAAGTACAAGATTTTGTATATCTTTGGTCATTATTATTTATAACTATAAGATAAGGATTTATTAATTATAAAGGGTTTACATCTTTCTTTTTTATCTTTTGGTTAATGTTTGCCCATCTAAAGTTCGATACCAAAGTTACGAAATAGTCGCTCCCTTATCCCCTCGGATACCTCTGTACCGTCGGTAGGGATGTTAAAATGGGCTTTTTCCAATAGGGTTAGCCCGGCCCGCTTCTGATTTCATAACCCTAAACCCATTAATTTTTGTTTGGGTTAAATTAGGGCCGTCTAATTTTAGACGCGGTTGTTATTAAAAAAAAATGTAATCAAAGCTACGTCGTTTCTTCTCTTTCTCACCATCTCATCATCGTCGTTTCTTCTCTGGACTCACCATCTCAACCGGAGACGAGATCCCATTATCCCAATCGCCTCACCATCTCATCTCTCGCCGCCTTAACGCCTCACCATCTCATCTCATCTCTCGCCGTCTTAACGCCTCACCATCTCATCTCATCTCATCATCGTCGTCACTCGTCAACGAGTCGTCATCATCATCACGATCACAGTCAGATCAGCAAGCAGGTACATTTGAAGAATGTTCTCTGTTCGTAGCTAGCAGAATATGGTTTGTAATGGGTTTGTTAAATCGATCTCTAGGTTTGTGGGTTTGTGAGTTTGTCGAAATCAATCGCTAGGGTATGTGGGTTTGTAGAATTGAGATGTAAGTGTTTTATGTATTTTGCTTTCTAAAGCCAAAAAAAAAAAAAAATGGTAGCTTTGAGAAAAATCTGATTTTGGTTAGTAGGGGGCTTGGCTTGTCTTTGTTGCCATTACGTTTTGTGTTTCGTTGTTTTTTTGCTCTCAGTTACGTTTTGTGTTTCGTTGTTTTCTGGGGCTATGCTTAGTAGTCAGTATCTTTCAATATCAAAAGGCACATGAACACTATTTTTTAATGAGTTTTGGTGACGGTTTGGCGTTTGACATTTTTAATTCCTGCCTGTAGTTCTTTATCTGTATCCAATAGTGCAAGAAACTCTCTCATATTTGCACATAGTTGATGCAAGCTTCCTAGTACAGAAACATCATCTTGTTCATGTGTTTAACGTCTCTGATCAATTTGTTGTGATGATTACTTTTTGTTTTATGGTTGACTACTACTCTCTTATTTGTCGGCAATATGTTCTCGGATATGGAGGTGTTAGACTACTGGAAAGATAAGCAACACAGATATGGTGACTTAGCTTTGCTTGCCCGTGATATTCTTAGCATCCCTATCACTACTGTTGCGTCTGAATCTGCATTTAGTGTGGGAGGTCGGGTTTTGAGTCCTTTTAGAAACCGTCTCCTCCCTAAAACTGTCCAAGCATTGATCTGTACGCGAAATTGGCTACGCGGGTTTGTTGAGTTTGAAGGTAAACTCCTTGAGTCCTTGTCTTGAATTAAGTGTTTTAAGAATTAGTGTTGTTGGTTAACTCATTGTTTGAATGATTTCTTTGATTACTTGATGTAGGAGACATTGAGGAATACTTTAATTATGATGATGAGAATGCTAATAAAAGAGCAAGTAGCTCAGGAAATGAAGATTCAAACATGTGGTAATTTCCGTGCATTTAGCTCTTTGTGCATTTAGCTCTTTGTAGACTGTTTCTTGCTGTTTGAAATTGTATTTTTCTGTCTGAGATTGTAGTTTACTGTTTGAGATTGTATCTTGTTGTCTGAGATTTGAACGTTGTGGTTTGTCAGTTTTGTAGCTTGCTTGTGCTCTGTTACTTTTGTAGAGTATAGACTGCGTCATTTTTTTGTCTCAGTTGTCTTTTAGTTCTTTTTAAACCACTGGTTGTATGAGCTAAAGGAATTAGTGAGGCGTATTGATTGCTTCTTGTTATGAGCATCTTAGTAATTTTGCAAGCTGTTTTGATAGTTGTATAGAGAACATATAAATGTGTTCTTTGACTTCATTGAGTGATTATGTTGTTGCAGAGTGTAGTTCGTTGAGAGCAAATGTTGGAGCAACGTGGTTTTGAAGACTTGGAGTCTTGGAAGAGTGCAACTTTGAGTTTTTACTTTTATACTAAACATTATACAATTATGAATAAAAATTTGTAAACTTTGGGTTTTAATTTCATGATAAACATTTACAGTTATAAAATAAAAAGAACTTAAGCTTTGGGTTTTCTAATTTCATACTTAATTAAAGACAAAAATTGATATAAAAGAGTAGTTGATTTGCAAGATAAAAAATTAATGGGCTAACCCTGTACCAGCCCTAACCCTTAACTAAAAATAGGGTTAAAATAGGGTTGGGTTAAAACAGGGCTGGGCTTATATTACACAAATGAGGGTTAGACCCTAACCCGCAAATTAACATCCCTAACCGTCGGGTATCACAGGATCAATATTCGGTTCATCATTCCGGTTCATAACACCATGATTCTTGTCAACCTGTAAACTTGTCACATTCAGTTGTGGGGCCAAGGCAGAAGGGAAAAGCTGAGAGGCCGAAGAGGAATAAGGCGGCATACCTAACACAAGGGTTTGCATGCTAGGATCTTGAGACATTGCGAACCGGATTTATTCTTTGTACTGGATTTGCTTATGCGTTCAGGTGGTGGAACATGCTCATATATCCCATCGTACATAGCCACCACTAAATTCACATTGTCTACGCTTCTCTCCACATGCTTCGTCACCTTACACCCAGTGTATGTGCATCTGTAGTAACTCCTGTGATTACCAAAATAAATATATAATATTTTTCCAAAAATGTCTGACTAATTTTGAAGTGAACGAAATATATAACCTTGGATTTGCATTCTTTGTGACAACTTTTGACCATATTTTCTCCAGCGAAAACCATCATCAGGATGGCCTTCTTCGCTTTCAACCTGAATGATGACACTTTGGGTCTTGTTTCGTCTTTCACTCCAGTAATGTTTGATACGATATTTTCCCTGCGAGGGAATTATGTAAATGAGGTAAATTTTATTATATGAATTTAATTAAGATGTAAAGTTTATTTAATATATATATATATATATGTATATATTTTCTACCAAAAAAAAAAATATATATATATATATCTTTTCTACCAAAAAAAGAGAGAAAGCTGCAAAGATCATTGAGATATTAAGACACGGTTTATTTTGTTTCTTGATGATGTTTGGGAGAAATTTGATCTTGGTAAGTGTTCTAAATCAGTTACTTTCCATACAAGAAATTTAGTATTTATATGGTTTATTTGTAACAGCAGTTTATCATTTATTTTAAATACGGTGAAATCTAGAATTCCGCTACCTAATGCACATAATCGATCCAAGGTTGTGTTTACAACATGTACTGAAGAAGTTTGTAAGGATATGAGAGAAAAGACAAAGATCAACGGGAATAAATTGGTTGCGAGAGAGCTTAGGATATGTTTGAGAGGAAACTTTGAAGAGCCAGCTACCCGGAGGTTGCAGTCAGGTGCGATGTCCTTCTTCTTGAGTAACTCTCTCCTCATTTCTCAGGTCTAAATTTCTTATATTTATCGAACTTTTTATATTGATAATTATTCTAAACCAAAAATTCAAAATCTATACTAGAATCATAATGACGGGGATAAGTACAAGATTTTGTACATCATGTAATTCAGGTCAAACTTATTATTCAATATATCAATTCTGAAATTTATTATTATTATAATTATAATAATTATTATTATTATAATAATAATTATTATTATTATTATTATTATTATTCTACAACAATGTTGTGATCTTTGTCTTTGTCTTCCTATTGGTTGTATTATTTGTCCTTGTCATCATCTTCGCTACCACTTTTAAGGGAGATGAGGTTCATAGCATCCTTTTCAGAAACAACTTCAGAGTCAAAAGAAGGGAGTAAAGGAGCACTAATAGGATCAGCATTAGATTCATGAGATGTGATATCAACAGACTCTTCCGTTGGAATATCAGCAGTGCCTTTTTTACCTGTAAATAACAACAATATTATTATTCTGAAAATCAAAACTGAAAGCGAATTCGAGACACTATAAATCTATTACATCCTTGAGGAGACAGATCGATGTCCATTGGCTGATGAGGAAGATTGTTGTTGGATATCATCATCGTTGCATGGGAGCCACCTGAACTTTCCACCATCTCCTGAGTTGCATCATTCGGGATTGGACTCGGAGGAAAAATCTTGAAACATAAGTTACACAAAAACAATAAAAATTTAGTTTTAACATATATTAATATATACATATAACGTGTAGAGATCAATCTTAAACTTATTAAACACATTGTTACTTACCTGTGAAGAAGAGTCAGTCAACATATTTGGAGATTGCAAAGATGGAGAAAGACTACTGAATCCTGGAGATGTTACGCTAACAAGAAAGCAAACAAGAGTCGGGTTGATGTGTTCCATATTCAGTGGTGGAATATCTCTTCCTATCCTTGCAGATACTCTTTCAACGATACCACCAGATCTTCGTTCAGACTGAGGAGTTGTTAAGCTGGTTCGAGAAGAGGTCTCGCTGATCGGTTTTATACCATTGTCGTTTTGACTATAATCACTCATTTTCGTTGGGGAGAAAACCCTGAAATATTAACAAAAACCGCATAAAAACAAAAGATCGTTGAAAACAGAATAATTATTTGGAATTCAAATAATTTAATGTAAAATTTATATAATTTGGGAGATTTTAAATAAAGTAATGAAGAATTTATTTATAGATGTAAAGGAAAAACCGTTTTCTTCAAACAAAACTAGGTAATGTGTGTGCTGAATAGAAGGGAGGTGGCCTTCTTATAGTAAACATCAACCGTTTCGTTTTGGTAACAGTTTTATGTGGTCAAACTTTCCTAAATGGTAACAATTTCATGTGGTCAAACTTTGGTCATCCAAGTGTCAGAAATTTCTAAAGAGGTTTTAATTAACATTTACATCTTTTGTAGTTTTTATGAAAGGTGTGTACTTCGGTCAGGTATTATCAAAACAATACCGAAACCTTAGCATGTTGGTTTGGTTAATTCAGAATATTCAGTTCCGGCAGTTCAGTTTTCGGTTAGTTCGGTTCAACATACATAATACCGAATTAACCAGAAATAAAGTTTGGTACAGTATTCGGTTAGTTCGGTTTTAAAAATCCTACAAAAATGTTTTATTACAGTTAGATATCTGTATAATTTTTTTAAAATTATATATAAATTCGGTTAGTTATTCGAAAATGTTTAGTATAGTTATAATTATTTTAAGAAGAAAACCAAAGTAACCGATTGTCGAACCAAACTCAAATGAAACAAAGTTTTTTAGAAAACCTACAATAACGAACGAAACTTCTGGACGACGTAACCAAAATTTTGGTTTGGTTGGGAAGTTTGGTTTTAATCTAAGGCCTACCAAAAACTAACTATATTATGAAAAACCTTGTTTTTTTCCCCGTATTTTATTTATACTAAAAGAGAAATCAAAATATTTTGTGGTTAAAAAAATTAACTTCTGTTAATCTATACTATTATTTTTCCAATAAAAAAATAGTAAGTATTCGTAAGACGTTTATGTCCGCAAATGTGGGAAAAATACCTAGTTAATTAGTATTGATTATTGAAAGATTATAACAATGTTTAAAATATGTTTTAGAACATGATTATGTTTATATCTGCTTTATAATAAAATTTCTAAATATGTGTTTATTATAAATTATTTAATCATTGGTTTTAAAAATGTTGTATATCGTGAGGATCCAAAGAAGAGATCTCCATCGCGGGAGAAGTGGTAATAGATGTAACAGAAGACAAAATATCCATGTTCGATATTATCGATAATTGGTGTAGAGAAAAACAAATTATCAAAGAGAATTTCAAAGAAGAGATTTTAGGTTTGAGAGTCTTCATTCTCTTGATACCATTAAATAGAATGGATAAGTGTTTGTATATTGATTCACCAAAGAGAGTATTTATACAAGAAGTTGTATCGTAATCCTAACGGGATATAGTAGACTCGTATAATAGATTACATCAAAATATGTCAACTGTATTTATATCTATAATCTGTAACGAATGTTTTTTTTCAGAGCAGTTTTGGTTGCTTATGTGATGATAAATGATTAGGGTCACCCTAATCATTTATCATCACATAAGCAACCAAAACTGCTCTGAAAAAAAACATTCGTTACAGATTATAAATATAATCTAAACATTATCTAAACCTAAAACTTCTACAATCACAGAAAAAACAAATATGTCATAGTAACATTTATTAAGTAAAGATCTAGAGCTGAAAGGAGATCAATAATGAAGACTAACTCAACTCACATTATCATAGAGTGTCTTGGCCAAAATAAGCAGAGACCAGGAAAAGATAGAAAGATAAAATCAGAGACAACGCAATCTCCGAACAAAAATGTGTGTGATCAAGCACCAATGCAAAAAATCAAGAAAGCGAAATAATCACCAGAAGGCAAAAGTAAGCATGAAGCAGGAAAACACATGCCTAAAACAGTGAAAGTTCAACTACCAGCTAAGAGGTAAGAAACACCTCACAAACTAAATAAGTACAGACAAGGCGTCCATGCCAGCGAAGAACCACAAAGCTCTGGATAGAAGGGACCAAAACTACAAGAGACTAACTTTGTACACCTACACCCAGGGAATAAGAGGAAACAGATAAACAACCTGAGGATATAAGAATGGAAGCCAACCACCAAAAACTAGAGCCCAAGCTTGAGATCAGAAACAACATTCCAAGCCTACTGAGTGTACACGAAGGAAAACACTATCCAAACCTTGAGTGACAAACATGGAGAAAGAGAGAGACACTAAAGAAGCGAGACACCATGTAAAATACAACGAAATGAAAGAACATAGAGAAAAGGGAGAAAAAAACTAAATCAGCAAGCCATATAGCCGTCCTCGAGATATGAAAGAGAGCATATAAGTCGTATCACCAAAAACCACATCTTGAAAACAAAGATGAACATGGACTATCAACGGAAAACTAACGACATGGAAGACAACATCACGGACGCCTAAACTCTAACCAACCCATGGAGATGCAGTCTCTAACATCGGAAGAAGAAAAGCAGCCAATATTGATCGGAAAAGCTTACAACAAGTGAGAAACAGCTGCACAACTTTGAACTCATAAACCCAATTTCGAACAAGTAGAAGATAATCTCACATGAGAAGCAGGCGAAGAAAACTTTATTTCAAAACATACCAATCATTTCTGGAAAAAACACCGCACACCGGACAATTAAACAAAATACATATGCAGTGATAGGTTAACGTCAAATTATGGGAAGATGGCAAAAAACATCTTAAAAAAAATAATTTTGAAAATTTTGAAAATAAAATAAAATACAATTATGACGTTAAAACTGTTAATTTTTGAATCAACAAATGTCTAAATGCAAAGTTATTGAAATTCAATATGCTTTATATCAGATGATCACTTTACAACTAACAAGTTTTACTATACACACAACAATACATTATTAAAAAAACAAACACAAAATATATTAACCTATCATCTACTACTACATAACATAATAAAAATACCAAATAATGCTCTTAACAAATAAAGATGACCACATAATTACATCTTCCAAAAAATTATACGTAATACTAATAAAACAATATTCCACGTGATTCGCGGACTACCCCCTAGTTTTATATAAAGTAATAGTTAGATTAATGTGATACATTCATTTGCATTAACTACTATGAAAGTTAATTATTAGGCAATTCATTGCTTAGTGCCAAAGTATTTTTTAATCTTCAATAGAATTATTAGGCAATTCATTGCTTAGTACTGAAGAATTGTATAGCAATCATAATATTCTATATATTGCAGTTGTTTAAGCCTTCTAAAGTCTGACGTGGCAGAATTATGTGGTAGTTGTTTAAGCCTTCTAAAGTTTGACGTGGCAGAACTATAAGACATTAAGAAATATCATAGTTTATAAATTAACTCCCTAGCGAAATACAATTTTCAACAGTCACATATACATAGTCTAAAAATAAGACGGCATGTGCACCTATGCTATGTCAAACCATAGTGTAATCAATCAGTATTATTTATCGTATATTTTTTTCTTTTCATGTAAGCATAACTATTTAATAACGTCTACAAATACGTTTTATAGGGATAACTATCAAATGTTCTCATTTTACTTCAAGTTTGTAAAAAATAGAGCATGTAATTTTCTATGCATTATGTATGAAAATAAACAAATCTACATCACTTACAAAAATTATTGACAAGAACATTATCGCTAGTTAGTATTATCTACCTTGATTAATAAGAACATTCACCACTGTAATAGAATAATGCTACACAAGTTTCAGTTAATCTTCCTGATTTTCTCATATCAACTTTATTAATTATATTGTATATGTAGCAAACGTGGTTTAACCAGAAAAATTTAGTCACTTGATAAAAAAAACTTTATAATATGTACTATGATATTGTTTAAAGGGTCATAACTATGTCTATTTGCATGAATGGTTGGGAGGTCTTTCTTCAATTTGTTCTAGAGAATTTTTGTTCTAAAATCATGTAATTATTACTGTAAGTGAAGTATATAAAAAAGGCAGATTACTTTTGAGTTTCATGTGTTTCAAAAAGTACTGCTTTAAAATTTAACCGGTTCATATCACAAATTAATATAAGGATATGTTAAATCAATCATTACCAGTTTTGGTATTTATGTTAAACAATTTTTTTTTTTTTATCATTTTTTTTCAAGGGAAAGCTGCCGATGGAAATATTAATAATCGTGTGAGGCAGGTCCATAAAAATATGTTTGTTAAGTCTTTGTGGCCAATGCATTGTATTATTAATATCCCCTATATATTAAAAAAGAAACATTACAACATTTGAACCATGACACGTGTCATCACGAGAATCAATTTCAAAATCCTTAGAAAAATAAGTTGGTAGTTATATAACAAATAACATTATATATGTATAAATAAAATGATCAAATATATAAAAAACATTATCGATAATATATACAAATAAACTCACCTTGCGCAAGACGCATGTCTTATCCTAGTTCTAGCATTAAAACAACGAAAAAAATTGATTGAGTTTGGTTAGGTTCAATTGAAATTAAAATGAATCTTAAGTCTTAACCAACATCAATAATAAACAAACCGTATATTAATTATTTTTTCCATTGATATGATTTTCAAATATTTTTCGAATGAAAACATGCATCGTGTATTGTCGTTCTATGATTTTTTTTTTTTAATTCTCTTGTGATTTGTTCATCATTTCTCTACGGTTCAGGTTCAGATATTGAAAGAATCGTTTGACAGCTGAAGAACCTTACTCGGTATATAAAGGCGATTTGCTATGTATTATGCTGAAGAACCTTTGAATAGCAATCGGTAGGGCCAATATCATTTCTTAGTTTTTAATGTATGTGTTCAGTTTGGATCAAAACGTTACCTACGGAAATTTATATTAAATATTTAATTTATTATAATATCATTACTTTATACTCACGAGGTTTGTCAGCTTTTTTTGTACGATGAAATGTTATATCCCTTATAAATTAATTGACAAATATTACAACATTGTTTTGTAGCCACGTGTCACCATGAAAATGAAATTCAAAATTCTTAAAGAAATATGTTGGTCCATCTTAACTTATATTATGCTTTTTATTAAATTAACTATTAAATTGATAAATATTGTGCAAAATAATATTTTCTCACTTGCCTTAAATAAAAGCTACAAAATTGTCTAATATGGTTAAAGTATATATGACAATTAATGATTATCAATAATAAATATTTGATAATAATTTTTGTATCTTAGCTCCTTTTTTTTTAATTTTATATTATTAAAAAATATTAAACAACCACATTAAGCATATAATAAACAAATTTTTTTTTCTTATATGTTATATTTTGAATTTTTAAAATGATTATAAATTACTAAAAACGTTAAATGCCTCACACTAAAATTTTGTGATCAATAGTTTAATTTTTTTTGGTAATAACAAGATACAAATGATCACATTGTATGAATATGAATCCTCCTTTACTAGACATTCATATTATATATTAATATAGTTTAAAATTAAACTATATAACATAGAAAAATATTTAAATATGATAATTTCATAAATTGTGTTGGAAAAGTTTTGAAACATTAATATTTTAATTTTGAAATTTGCATTAAAAAAATTGCACATTAGAAATTTTGTGTTTATCACATGAGTATAAATTCTCAATAATAAAATATTTATATTAAAATATACTATATATCTATGTCCATGTCATTGAAATTTAGTTATATACCATATATAATAAATAAAATGATTGTTTTGATTTATTTACAAAAAAATATCCTAAATAAACAAGATGTATTGTTTTGATTTACGTGTTTACTCTAATTTAATTATATACATAATACGTAAATGAATACAAATAAATAATAATACATAAACAAATATTTTTATATATAACTTTCATCCCACGCAATTGCGCGGGTCTTAAGCTAGTTAGGTAGTAAATGATTTGATTCGTATGTATTACGCTAGAGCTTAATTATATTACACTAAGGTTTAGGTAAACTCTTTGTAATGATACCATATCAGCAATTAAAATGCTTAAGGGAGTGACACATAAGCAAGATCACTTTGTAATTAGTACAAAACTAAGATTATATTTTTTTTAAAGATCATCAATTAATATATAAGTGATATTTATATTCACTTGTTCACTTCTCATATTTAATAAGAAGTACAATTTAAATTTTGACACTCTTAATCCAAAATTTTCATGAGAAAATTGGCTCCAAAAAAGTTTTTTAAAAGAAAAAAACTTGGCCCCAAAAAGCAATTATAATAGCAATAGTGAAAGTGATACTCACTTAAAAGAGGATGAGCCTGAGCGTAAACAATCTGTTTGTACAATTGTCACGGTTTAGTTTTTCTACTGTATAACAGGATGTCGGTTTGACTTATATAGTTCACATGTCATATAATTTATTATCTGGATTAACATAAGACTGTCATTATTGGAAAATAATTAGGTCAACTCAAGAATAATATGCATTAAAAACCATAATGAAAGGGATAAGTACAAGATTTTTGTATATCTTTGTTCATTATTGTTTATAACTATAAGATAAGGATATAATAATTAAAAAACGGTTTACATCTTTCTTTTTTAACTTTTGGTTAATGTTTTCCCCATCTAAAGGTTGATACCACAGTTACGAAATAGTCGCTTCCTTATCTCCTTGAAAACCTTCTGTACCATCTGGTATCACAAGATCAATCTTTGGTTCATCATTCTGGTTCATAACACCATGACTCCTGTTAACCGGTAAACTTGGAAGCTTAGAGAGTCCATCCATATAGTATTGCATCATATCCATTTGTGGGGCCAAGGGAGAGGGCAAAAGCTGAGAGGTCGAAACGGAAGAATGCAGCATACCTAACCCAAGGGTTTGCATGCTAGGATCTTGAGACATAGACGAACCGGATTTATTCTTTCTACTGGATTGGCTTATGCGTTCAGGTGGTGGAACGTGCTCATGTATCCCGTCGTATGTAGCCACCACTAACTTCACATTGTCTACGCTTCTCTCCACATGCTTCGTCACCTTACACCCAGTGTATGTGCATCTGTAGTAACTCCTGCGATTACCAGTGGCGATTACCATTTACACCAAAATAAATATATAATATTTTTTGTCAAAATGCCTGACTAATTTTGAAGTGAAAGAAATATATAACCTTGGATTTGGATTCCCTGTGACAACTTTTTGACCATATTTTCTCCAGCGAAAACCATCGTCAGGATGGTTTTCTTCGTTTTCAACCTGAATTATGACACTTTGGGTCTTGTTTTTTGGTCTTGTGACTCCAATAATGTTTGATACCATATTTTCCCTGCGAGGAATTATGTAATTCAGGTAAATTTTATTATTAAACATATCAATTATAAATTGAGTTAATATATAGTTTTATTATTATTATTATATATTGATTACTCAATGTTGACTTGGAACTTTCTCTTTCGAGATGGAGGTTCTATAACAACGTTGTGATCTTTGACTTTGTCTTCCTCTTGGTTGTATTCTCTGTCCTTGTCATTATCTTTGCTACCACTTTCAAGGGAGATAGTGTTCATAAAATCAGCTTCAGCAACAACATCAGAATCAAAAGAAGGGACTAAAGGAGGACCAGTGGGATCAACATTAGATTCATGAGATGTGATATAAACAGATTTTTCCATTGGAATATCATCAGAGCCTGTTTTACATGTAAAAAGAAATATATTAATATTCGGAAAATCTAAACTGAAGCAAACTCTAGACACTAGAAACTCTATTACCTCCTTGAGTAGGCAGATCAACGTCGATTGGCTGATGAGGAAGATTGTTGTTGGATATAATCATTGTTGCATGGGCATCACCAGAACTTTCCACCGTCTCAGGAGGCGCATCATTAGGGATTGGACACGGAGGGATAATCTGGAAACATAAATTACACAAAGACAATAAACAGTTAGGTTAATCATATATTAATATTATTTTTGGAGACAATAATATATATCACGTGTAAGAGATCAATCTTAGACTTATTAAAGACATTGTTACTTACCTGTGAAGAAGAGTTAGACAACATATTTGGAGATTGCAAAAATGGAGAGAGACTGAATCCTGGAGATATTACGAGGATAGGAGAGGGAACAAGAATCGGGTTCCGGAACGAATTAGCAAATGGACTGATGCTCTCTATCTCGAGCGATGGAATATCAAATCCTACCATTCTGTTGCGGAGACCACCAGATCTTTGTTCAGACTGAGGATCAGGTGATATGTGGGTTTGAGGGAACGCCTTGCTGATCGGATTTAGACCATTTTCGTTTTGATCCAGCATTGCTAATGCCTCTCTTATGCGAGGACTGGACAGTGGGGACAAATCATCCATAAAGTTTCCATCATAATCATTCATTTTTTTGGGGTGAAAATCTTGAAAGGTCAACAAAAACCACACAAAAACAAGATCGTTGAAAACTGAAAAACTATTTGGAATACAAAGTAATGTAATGTAAAGCAGTAAAGGTGATATAATCTGGGAGATTTTAAATAGTTGGATAGTAATGAATAATTTATTTATAGATGTAAACAAAAGCCTTCTTTAAAGGAATCTAGGTATTGTATGTGTTGCATAGAAGGGAGGTGGTCTTCTTATAGTAAAATTCAACCATTTTATTTTGGTAACAATTTTATGTGGTCAAACTTTCTTAATCCAAATTTTCTCAATTCTTAAAGAAGTTTTAATTACCTTTTACTTCTTTTTGGTTTCTTATGAAAGGTGTATATTTCATTCCGGTTTTATCAAAAAAATACCAAAGCTAACGATATTATTCAAAATTGTGATTTTCTTTTCCCGTATTGTATTTATTCCAAAACAAATAAAAATAGTTTGTGGTTAAAAATAATTAAGTTCAGTCAATTATTTGTAATTTGATTATTTTAAAATTATAACAATGTTTAAAATATTTTGGCATGGTTTTATTTGAGTTTATACTATCAACGTCTCCATTTAGAAACCCACTTGACACCCTAATCTCTTGGTATATGTTATTTTTTGTCTGGTAGGGATGATTGTGACGTCTGCTTTGATAACATGGAAAGCTTTGATGTGTAACTGGAAGTGAATCCCCTACTTACTCATAGTGAATATGATACCTAGTAGGGGGATATATTGTTCTTGCACATGAGTAATGACCCCATCCGAGCTGGCGAAAGTGTTGTTTTCAATATTGATGCAAGTTTCCCTTTCTCATTTTTTGTTTTGCTTACTTATGCATGAACCTTTCACCTCATTTGTATTTTTATTCATGCTTCTCTTTTCAGGGTCGTGATATTCCAATTGTCCATCGTGTCATTAAGGTAACTTTTTCTATAGATCTCCTCATTATCATCTCCCTGTGCTTAGATTGTAGCACCTAGATGATTCTGATTCTTTGGGGGTTCATTACATTACAGGTTCACGAAAGGGAAAGTACTGGAGAAATCGTTGTTTTGACCAAAGGTTCTGGTTTTATTTATTTGAATTGAGTGTGAGTTGTTTATCATATTGTTATCATTCAACGCCCATTTACATTTTCATTTTTATTGTTTACAGGTGACAATAACCTTGACCATGATAGAATTCTCTATGCTAAAGGTCAGCTTTGGCTTCATCGACATCATGTAATGAGTCGTGGTGTAGGATAATTAATTTACTTTAATCACATAAGTGTATAGTGTGTAAAGTAAACCAAAAGCTGTAGTTAGTCATAAATGGTTTTACCTTTGTGCCTGCTTCAGCTTCTTGCCTTATGTTGGATGGGTGACTATAATCATGACAGAAAAGCCTATCATCAAGGTTAATACATTCTCTTTTCTCACTCTATGTCCAATCCACAATGAACACTCTGTGTCATTTTTTTAATCTTCTTCTTGCAGTATCTTCTCATAGCTGCATTGGGTATACTTGTTATAACGTCCATGGGTTGAGTCTTTTTGGATAGGAATTGACTCCTTTGGTTTATCATCCTTCTGGTCTTTGTTATTTCAATGGGTAATAGCAAGTCAAAGACTGGTCATTTGTTGTTTAGGCCACTTTAATATATTACAATCAGAAAGCTAACTTTTAATCCTGGAGATTAGATTACCTAAATAAAAGAGATTTGTTTGCTTAGGATATGCTTTGTTTCGTTTTTCCTTTCTCTCTCTTTAAAAAAATTAGTAAAAACAATAAAGAAACTCCTGAAATTTACTCAAACAAATGCTGGAGAGATATGATCAAACACTTGTATATATTTATACTCACTTGTACACTTCTCATTATTTAATATGACCTACAATTTAAAGTTTGCTACACTCTTAATCCAACTTTCTCATGAGAAACTTGGCTCCAAAAAGCTAATATAATGGCAAGAGTAAAAGTGATACTCACTTAAAAAGAGGATGAGCATGAGCGTAAACAATCTGTTTAATTGGATTATAGTCAGGGTTTAGTTTTTCTTCTGTATCACTGGATGTCGGTTTGATTTATATAGTTCACATATACATATAGTTTATTATCTGGATTAACCATCCTAACACAGTAACACTGTAACAATTGGAGAATAAATAGGTCAACTCAAGAGTAATATGCACTAAAACCATAATGAAATGGATAAGTACAAGATTTGTATATCTTTGGTCATTATTATTTATAACTATAAGATAAGGATTTATTAATTATAAAGGGTTTACATCTTTCTTTTTTATCTTTTGGTTAATGTTTGCCCATCTAAAGTTCGATACCAAAGTTACGAAATAGTCGCTCCCTTATCCCCTCGGATACCTCTGTACCGTCGGGTATCACAGGATCAATATTCGGTTCATCATTCCGGTTCATAACACCATGATTCTTGTCAACCTGTAAACTTGTCACATTCAGTTGTGGGGCCAAGGCAGAAGGGAAAAGCTGAGAGGCCGAAGAGGAATAAGGCGGCATACCTAACACAAGGGTTTGCATGCTAGGATATTGAGACATTGCGAACCGGATTTATTCTTTGTACTGGATTTGCTTATGCGTTCAGGTGGTGGAACGTGCTCATGTATCCCATCGTACATAGCCACCACTAAATTCACATTGTCTACGCTTCTCTCCACATGCTTCGTCACCTTACACCCAGTGTATGTGCATCTGTAGTAACTCCTGTGATTACCAAAATAAATATATAATATTTTTCCAAAAATGTCTGACTAATTTTGAAGTGAACGAAATATATAACCTTGGATTTGCATTCTTTGTGACAACTTTTGACCATATTTTCTCCAGCGAAAACCATCGTCAGGATGGCATTCTTCGCTTTCAACCTGAATGATGACACTTTGGGTCTTGTTTCGTCTTTCACTCCAGTAATGTTTGATACGATATTTTCCCTGCGAGGGAATTATGTAAATGAGGTAAATTTTATTATATGAATTTAATTAAGATGTAAAGTTTATTTAATATATATATATATATATATATTTTCTACCAAAAAAAATATATATATATATATATCTTTTCTACCAAAAAAAGAGAGAAAGCTGCAAAGATCATTGAGATATTAAGACACGGTTTATTTTGTTTCTTGATGATGTTTGGGAGAAATTTGATCTTGGTAAGTGTTCTAAATCAGTTACTTTCCATACAAGAAATTTAGTATTTATATGGTTTATTTGTAACAGCAGTTTATCATTTATTTTATATACGGTGAAATCTGAAATTCCGCTACCTAATGCACATAATCGATCCAAGGTTGTGTTTACAACATGTACTGAAGAAGTTTTTAAGGATATGAGAGAAAAGACAAAGATCAAAGGGGATAAATTGGTTGCGAGAGAGCTTAGGATATGTTTGAGAGGAAACTTTGAAGAGCCAGCTACCCGGAGGTTGCAGTCAGGTGCGATGTCCTTCTTCTTGAGTAACTCTCTCCTCATTTCTCAGGTCTAAATTTCTTATATTTATCGAACTTTTTATATTAATAATTATTCTAAACCAAAAATTCAAAATCTATACTAGAATCATAATGACGGGGATAAGTACAAGATTTTGTACATCATGTAATTCAGGTCAAACTTATTATTCAATATATCAATTCTGAAATTTATTATTATTATAATTATAATTATTATTATTATTATTATAATTATTATTATTATTATTATTATTATTATTATTATTATTATTCTACAACAATGTTGTGATCTTTGTCTTTGTCTTCCTCTTGGTTGTATTATTTGTCCTTGTCATCATCTTCGCTACCACTTTTAAGGGAGATGAGGTTCATAGCATCCTTTTCAGAAACAACTTCAGAGTCAAAAGAAGGGAGTAAAGGAGCACTAATAGGATCAGCATTAGATTCATGAGATGTGATATCAACAGACTCTTCCGTTGGAATATCAGCAGTGCCTTTTTTACCTGTAAATAACAACAATATTATTATTCTGAAAATCAAAACTGAAAGCAAATTCGAGACACTATAAATCTATTATATCCTTGAGGAGACAGATCGATGTCCATTGGCTGATGAGGAAGATTGTTGTTGGATATCATCATCGTTGCATGGGAGCCACCTGAACTTTCCACCATCTCCTGAGTCGCATCATTCGGGATTGGACTCGGAGGGATAATCTTGAAACATAAGTTACACAAAGACAATAAAAATTTAGTTTTATCATATATTAATATATACATATAACGTGTAGAGATCAATCTTAAACTTATTAAACACATTGTTACTTACCTGTGAAGAAGAGTCAGTCAACATATTTGGAGATTGCAAAGATGGAGAAAGACTACTGAATCCTGGAGATGTTACGCTAACAAGAAAGCAAACAAGAGTCGGGTTGATGTGTTCCATATTCAGTGGTGGAATATCTCTTCCTATCCTTGCAGATACTCTTTCAACGATACCACCAGATCTTCGTTAAGCTGGTTCGAGAAGAGGTCTCGCTGATCGGTTTTATACCATTGTCGTTTTGACTATAATCACTCATTTTCGTTGGGGAGAAAACCCTGAAATATTAACAAAAACCGCATAAAAACAAAAGATCGTTGAAAACAGAATAATTATTTGGAATTCAAATAATGTAATGTAAAATTTATATAATTTGGGAGATTTTAAATAAAGTAATGAAGAATTTATTTATAGATGTAAAGGAAAAACCGTTTTCTTCAAACAAAACTAGGTAATGTGTGTGCTGAATAGAAGGGAGGTGGCCTTCTTATAGTAAACATCAACCGTTTCGTTTTGGTAACAGTTTTATGTGGTCAAACTTTCCTAAATGGTAACAATTTCATGTGGTCAAACTTTGGTCATCCAAGTGTCAGAAATTTCTAAAGAGGTTTTAATTAACATTTACATCTTTTGTAGTTTTTATGAATGGTGTGTACTTCGGTCAGGTTTTATCAAAACAATACCGAAACCTTAGCATGTTGGTTTGGTTAATTCAGAATATTCAGTTCCAGCAGTTCAGTTTTCGGTTAGTTCGGTTCAACATACATAATACTGAATTAACCAGAAATAAAGTTTGGTACAGTATTCGGTTAGTTCGGTTTTAAAAATCCTACAAAAATGTTTTATTACAGTTAGATATCTGTATAATTTTTTTAAAATTATATATAAATTCGGTTAGTTATTCGAAAATGTTTAGTATAGTTATAATTATTTTAAGAAGAAAACCAAAGTAACCGATTGTCGAACCAAACTCAAATGAAACAAAGTTTTTTAGAAAACCTACAATAACGAACGAAACTTCTGGACGACGTAACCAAAATTTTGGTTTGGTTGGGAAGTTTGGTTTTAATCTAAGGCCTACCAAAAACTAACTATATTATGAAAAAACCTTGTTTTTTTCCCCGTATTTTATTTATACTAAGAGAAATCAAAATATTTTGTAGTTAAAAAAATTAACTTCTGTTAATCTATACTATTATTTTTCCAATAAAAAAATAGTAAGTATTCGTAAGACGTTTATGTCCGCAAGTGTGGGAAAAATACCTAGTTAATTAGTATTGATTATTGAAAGATTATAACAATGTTTAAAATATGTTTTAGAACATGATTATGTTTATATCTGCTTTATAATAAAATTTCTAAATATGTGTTTATTATAAATTATTTAATCATTGGTTTTAAAAATGTTGTGTATCGTGAGGATCCAAAGAAGAGATCTCCATCGCGGGAGAAGTGGTAATAGATGTAACAGAAGACAAAATATCCATGTTCGATATTATCGATAATTGGTGTAGAGAAAAACAAATTATCAAAGAGAATTTCAAAGAAGAGATTTTAGGTTTGAGAGTCTTCATTCTCTTGATACCATTAAATAGAATGGATAAGTGTTTGTATATTGATTCACCAAAGAGAGTATTTATACAAGAAGTAGTATCGTAATCCTAACGGGATATAGTAGACTCGTATAATAGATTACATCAAAATATGTCAACTGTATTTATATCTATAATCTGTAACGAATGTTTTTTTTCAGAGCAGTTTTGGTTGCTTATGTGATGATAAATGATTAGGGTGTCACATGGCCTTCTTCGCTTTCAACCTGTATGATGACACTTTGGGTCTTGTTTTGTCTTTTACTCCAATAATGTTTGATACGATATTTTCCCTGCGAGGGAATTATGTAAATGAGGTAAATTTTATTATATGAATTTAGTTAAGATGTAAAGTTTATTTTATATATATATATGTATATCTTTTCTATCAAAAAAATATATATATATATATATTTTCTACCAAAAAAAGAGAGAAAGCTGCAAAGATCATTGAGATATTAAGACACGGTTTATTTTGTTTCTTGATGATGTTTGGGAGAAAGTTGATCTTGGTAAGTGTTCTAAATCAGTTACTTTCCATACAAGAAATTTAGTATTTATATGGTTTATTTGTAACAGCAGTTTATCATTTATTTTATATACGGTGAAATCTGAAATTTCGCTACCTAATGCACATAATCGATCCAAGGTTGTGTTCACAACATGTACCGAAGAAGTTTGTAAGGATATGAGAGAAAAGACAAAGATCAAAGGGGATAAATTGGTTGCGAGAGAGCTTAGGATATGTTTGAGAGGAAACTTTGAAGAGCCAGCTACCCGGAGGTTGCAGTCAGGTGCGATGTCCTTCCTCTTGAGTAACTCTCTCCTCATTTCTCAGGTCTAAATTTCTTATATTTATCGAACTTTTTATATTGATAGTTATTCTAAACCAAGAATTCAAAATCTATACTAGAATCATAATGACGGGGATAAGTACAAGATTTTGTACATCATGTAATTCAGGTCAATATATCAATTCTGAAATTTATTATTATTATTATTATTATTATTATTATTATTATTATTATTATTATTATTATTATTATTATTATTATTATTATTATTATTATTATTATTATTATTATTATTATTCTTATTCTACAACAATGTTGTGATCTTTGTCTTTGTCCTTGTCATCATCTTCGCTACCACTTTTAAGGGAGATGAGGTTCATAGCATCCTTTTCAGAAACAACTTCAGAGTCAAAAGAAGGGAGTAACGGAGCACTAATAGGATCAGCATTAGATTCATGAGATGTGATATCAACAGACTCTTCCGTTGGAATATCAGCAGTGCCTTTTTTACCTGTAAATAACAACAATATTATTATTCTGAAAATCAAAACTGAAAGCGAATTCGAGACACTATAAATCTATTACATCCTTGAGGAGACAGATCGATGTCCATTGGCTGATGAGGAAGATTATTGTTGGTTATCATCATCGTTGCATGGGAGCCACCTGAACTTTCCACCATCTCCTGAGTCGCATCATTCGGGATTGGACTAGGAGGGATAATCTTGAAACATAAGTTACACAAAGACAATAAAAATTTAGTTTTATCATATATTAATATATACATATAACGTGTAGAGATCAATCTTAAACTTATTAAACACATTGTTATTTACCTGTGAAGAAGAGTCAGTCAACATATTTGGAGATTGCAAAGATGGAGAAAGACTACTGAATCCTGGAGATGTTACGTTAACAAGAAAGCAAACAAGAGTCGGGTTGATGTGTTCCATATTCAGTGGTGGAATATCTCTTCCTATCCTTGCGGATACTCTTTCAACGATACCACCAGATCTTCTTTCAGACTGAGGAGTTGTTAAGCTGGTTCGAGAAGAGGTCTCGCTGATCGGTTTTATACCATTGTCGTTTTGACTATAATCACTACAAGAAAACAGCGATTTCCCTACTGAATTTAGTGACTACAGCTGCGGTCGCTAAATATACCGACCCAATACCTACTATTTAGCTACTGATTTGCGACCAACCACAATCAGTTACTAGTTAGTCGCGAATTTACGACTACAAGACATAGTCCTTATTCAGTCGGTAATTTGCGACTATTTAGCTACTTATACTAGGTCGCTATATTTTTGTCGGCCATCAGTCGCAAAATACCGTTACAAAACACGTGGAAATCATTATTGAGTTTAGTACACCGGATTTTGACGACTGATTTTAGTAGTCGCAAAATCAGTAGCAAAAGAGTAGCAAAACAGTAGCCAAACAGTCGCTAAATATTCTATATATAGATGAAAACGACACATTTCTTATTTCATCACCCGTGTAAGAATCATATCGTTAAAGAATTTCAAGAAAAAAAAATCGTTAACAACAATGACGAGCAATTATAACAACTATATTAATTTTCGTGCTTGGATGTACAAGAGAATTGATGAAGAAACGGGGAATTTTTCGAGAGAGTTTGTCGCGGGGGTAGAAGAATTCATGACGTTTGCAAATAGTCAGGAATTAACGCAGAGCAATGGTGGTAAGTTCTTTTGCCCTTGTAGTATTTGCAGAAACGAAAAATTTCTCTCGGGGCAAAAAATCTTGAAACATATATATAGTAGAGGATTTATGGAAGATTATTATGTTTGGTACAACCATGGAGAAGAAATCGACATGGGATTAGGAACGAGTTATGTTGATCCGACACATTTAAGTGGTAGTGAAGAAGTTGGTAATTTAGTAGAAGATAGATATGTGGAAATGGTGAATGATGCATTTCGTGATAATTTGAATTATGATAATTATCAACAGGATGATAGTTATCAAAATGTTGTAGATCCGGTTTCCAACCATTCAAAAAAATTCTACGATTTGTTAGAAGGAGCAAAAAATCCTTTGTATAATGGTTGTCACGAAGGGCACTCGCAGTTATCCTTAGCTGCTCGAGTTTTGCAAAATAAGACAGATTATAATATGAGTGAAAAATATGTGGATTCGGTATGCCAAATGTTATCAGACTATTTACCACCTGGAAACCAATCAACTGCTTCACATTACGAGACAGAAAGGTTGATGCGCAATTTGGGCCTCCCCTACCATACAATTGATGTTTGTGTTAACAATTGTATGATCTTCTGGAAAGAAGATGAAAGATGGGATAAATGTCAATTTTGTGATGCACCAAGATGGAAGCCTAAAAATGAACGGCGTAGGACAAAAGTACCATATAGTCGTATGTGGTATCTACCTATTGCTGACAGATTGAAGAGAATGTACCAGAGCAAGAAGACTGCATCAGCAATGAGATGGCATGCAGAGCACCAAGCAAAAGAGGGTGAAATGTGTCATCCGTCAGATGCGGCGGAGTGGAAATACTTTCAAGATCAACATCCCCGTTTTGCAGAAGAACCTCGCAATGTTTATCTTGGCTTATGTACGGATGGCTTCAATCCATTTGGAATGTCTAATAATCATTCGTTGTGGCCAGTGATCTTGACTCCATATAATCTACCCCCTGGTATGTGCATGAAGACAGAGTACTTGTTTCTCACAATTTTGAATTCTGGACCGAATCACCCGCGAGCTAGTCTAGATATCTTCCTCAAACCTTTGATTGAGGAGTTGAAAGAGTTATGGTCTACTGGAGTTGAAGCATATGATGTCTCCTTGAATCAAAATTTCAATCTTAAAGCAGTGCTTCTTTGGACGATAAGCGACTTTCCGGCATATGGCATGCTATCAGGATGGACGACCCATGGGAAGTTGTCTTGTCCAATTTGCATGGAAGATTGTAAGGCTTTTTATCTGACTAATGGAAGGAAGACCTGTTGGTTTGATTGTCATCGAAGATTTCTTCCTCGTAACCATCCACTGAGAAAGAATAAAAAGGACTTCTTGAAGGGAAAACACGCTTTGAATGATTTTCCACCTGAATCTTTGACTGGTGAGCAAGTTTATTCGGAGCTGTTAAATGGTGTCAATCCACCAAAAACATCTAAGTGTGGTGGAAATGGTCATGACAAGAAGAAACCTGGATATGGAAAACGCCATAATTGGCACAAGGAAAGCATATTCTGGGAGCTGCCATACTGGAGGGACCTCATTCTTCGACATAATCTTGATGTGATGCATATAGAAAAAATTTTTTTTGACAACATCATGAATACTCTTATGAATGTGAAGGGTAAGTCGAAAGACACAATCAAGTCAAGATTGGATATAGCACTTTTCTGTGATAGGGAACATTTACATGTTGATAGCAATGGGCAAGCTCCTTTCCCTCCCTACACATTGGACAAGAATGCAAGAACAAGTTTATTGGAATGTGTGAAACATTCGGTTAAATTCCCAGATGGTTATGCTTCAGACCTAGCTAGGTGTGTTGATCTTGAGAATGGCAAGTTTTCAGGCATGAAGAGTCATGACTGCCATGTTTTTATGGAGAGGCTACTTCCATTTATACTTGCAGAACTCCTAGACCAAAACGTCCATCTTGCGTTATCAGGTAGTAATTTTTTGTTTTTTGAAATTTTGATATATATATGTGTGTTGATAATTAGTGTTGTACTCACAATGTGCAATTTGAATATATATTGTAGGTGTTGGTATATTTTTCCGTGACCTTTGCTCGAGGACTTTGCAGAAAAGCCGGGTCAAACAACTTAAACAAAACATAGTTTCGATAATCTGCAATTTGGAAAAGATCTTTCCACCATCATTTTTTGACGTGATGCAGCACTTGCCTATACATCTCCCATACGAAGCTGAACTAGGAGGCCCCGTGCAATATAGGTGGATGTATCTTTTTGAAAGGAATTTCAAAAAGTTGAAAGCAAATGCAAAGAACAAAAGATATGCGGCAGGATCGATAGTTGAAGCATATATCAACCAGGAGATCGCTTTTTTCTCGGAGCACTACTTTGCTGACAATATACAAACGAAATCAAGGTAAATACATAGATATGATTCATATGTTCACTTTTTCAGATATAAATGTTATATTTTCATCATTTGGGCAGGTTCACGAGATTTGATGAAGGTGAAGTCCCCGTATATCATGTCGAAGGAGTACCTGATATATTTACTCACGTAGGTCGTCCAAGTGGAGAAATGCAAGAAATATGGCTATCCGAAAAAGATTATCAATGCGCACATTCATATGTTTTGCGAAATTGTGAATATTTTCAGCCATTTGAGAGGTATATAATTTGACAATTGTTAACCTTATGTTTTTTTTATATATGCTACTTTGATTTCTCATATTTGTGTTGGTCTAATATAGGATGTTCGAAGATTATATCAGTGCAAAATATCCGGACATTTCCGAAGAAGAACTCTCCACGAAGAGAGCAGATGAATATCATATATGGGTGAAAGATTATGTATGTCTTAGTAATTATACATGTATTAAGTGTTTTTCGTTCTTTATATTGATATATATATATATATATATATGAAATTTATTGATACAGGTTAGCTACTGGAGCAACACACATCCTTTTCCTCTTTGGGTTAAAGATATGGCGAATGGACCCATGAATAAAGCTAAAGCATGGCCTATCTATTTCACAAGAGGTTTTTTGTTTCATACACAGAAGCATGGTGAGGGACGAAAGACTTGTAACTATGGAGTATGTGTTAAAGGAGAGAGTTATACAAATATAACTGATGAAGCACATTACTACGGGATCTTAACTGATATCATAGAAATCAAGTATGAGGGGGCGGTCGATTTGAGAATCACACTTTTTAAGTGTAAGTGGTATGATCCTGTTCTTGGTAGAGGCACTCGGCGAAGCAATGGTGGTATCGTTGATGTTCTTTCATCAAGGAAATACTACAAATATGACCCATTTATTCTAGGTACATACACACACACATATATATATATATATATATATATATATATATATATTTTTTTTTGACATCAGGTACGTATAATATGTATATATTGATATTTGATATTACACAGCTTCACAAGCAGAACAAGTTTGTTATATCCCGTATCCATATGTAAGGAAACCAAAGCAATTGTGGCTTAATGTTCTTAAAGTGAATCCGAGGAGATTAATCGTTGCTGGAGAATATGAAGACGTAGCCTCGATTACGTTACAACAAGAAAACGATGATGCTGTTTTGATGACTACAGTTGAAGACCTACAATTTGAGCATTTGGTACATGCTCGAAAAGAACCAATAAATCTCGATTTCGAAGTGGGAGATGGAGAACCAAATGACGAATTCCGATGTAATTTATCGTCTTCTGATGATGATGTTTAAGTTATTTGAGGCAATATGTAATGATATATATTATTGAAACATTAACTTTATGGTGTGTTTTTTTATAAAAAAAATTGTATTTAGCTAAGTAATCCCACCTAAACCATAAGTAACCCGCCTATAAACCTAAATTTACTAAACCCAAAAATTTGATAATTAGAATCCCTCCTAAACCCAAAAATTTAACTAATCCCGCCTATAAACCCAAAATTCAGTAAACCCGCCTAAAACCAATTATTTTTGGCCCTTTTAATTAGATTTTTTTACTACTCATCGGCAACCCTAATCACTCTCTAACTCTCTCTCGATCTCACACCGCCTCCTCTCTAACTTGCGATTTCACTCTCGATCTCGACCTCTCACTCCGGCGATTTCACCGAAGCTACTCCGGCGATGGGTGGAAAGAGGAAGCGCAAACTCGTGGCACCGGGTTCGTCGATTAATAAAACACCAAGACCATTACCGACTCGGTATGACTTCGTCTCTAAGGCGACGACGTCGAATCTTCCACCGGTGGTTCTCCCTAACAACAATCCGGCGCCGTCGGTAAGGGATTATCCACCTCCGAGGCAACTCTTTCCGTCCTCCACGTTCCCACCTTCTGGATCTGCTCCGCTTCCTCAAACTCAGCCTCCAACTCGAGTACCTCAGTCTTCTGGCGGTGAAGGTACTTCATATCCTCAACCTGGGCGGAGACAATCTCAATCTCCTCCACTTGAAGAATCTCCATCTTCTCCACTTCATGGAGCTCCATCGCCTCACAGTTCTCAAGCACAAAACTCTCATGGAGACCCAGAAGATTTTGCTGAGTTCGAAGCTCCAGTTGAACCTGATCTCTCGGAGGACGTGATGGATGTATTAAACCGTATGCTAGCCCAACCAGGCCGAGAGGAGTTGACAACGGTCCTGTCTCCCAAACTCGAGCCTGGTACAACATGGTATGGTTGCTCTACTTTGTGTCTGTTGTGTGAGGTTTCAGTTTGTCTCCATGAGAGTTTTAGTGTGCTTAAGTTTGAGTTCGAGTTTTAGCTGTTTGAGTTTGAGTCTAGTAAACAATTTTGAGTCGCGAAGTTGAGCTAATTATATGTTTAAGCTTATGTCCGAGTTTTGGCTTTTCGTTTCAAAACCTTAGTTTTTTTTTTTTTTTTGGTTCTGTTGTGAAGATTTTAATTATGTTTCGCTTTTGTTTGCGTTTCTCTTCTTTCTGTCTGTGTGTGAGTATTATACTAGTGTCGTCTCTCTCCTTGTTTGAGTTTGAGTTTGCTGATTGAGAGTCTCTGTTTTTTTCCTCTTGTGTTGTAGGTTTGGTTATGACAAGTCCAGCTTGACCCGTAGGATAACAAAGATTATGAAAAAGAAGTTTAATAAGCCTTTCTATAGCTGGACCTGTGTGCCTAGAGACAGACAAGAAGGATACTTCGTTGAATTTGCGGTAACCTTCTCTATCTTTTACATTCAGTTTATAGTTCTTTCTGTTGTGACAAGTAAAGTATGCAATGAAACTAGTTGGAACAAAGAACACTGAAACATATGTAAAGTTGCTAGCAACCATGCACGATAAGCTTATATTTTCTCTGTTGTTTTGTAGAAAAAACACACATGGAATCCCATGTTGACCGGTCTTGTTCAAGAACACTTTGAATTCATTTGTCAGCTTCGAATGAAAGGTATGGTCAGTGATGTAAGGACCTCTCGCGACCAACCGAATTGGATAGGAGATACACTCTGGAAACAAATGACTGCTTATTGGGACACTGAGGCAGCAGTGGCAAAGAGCCGCAAGGCATCAGCAGCTCGTTTGTCTGAACGTAATGGTCTTGGTATTCACAAGCATAACTCAGGACAGAAGTCCTATATGCAACTCGAACAGGAGTTGGTGAGTATCATTTTCTTTGTCTCGTTTTCTTTAACACTTGTCTCTTTTTCATGTGTGTCTTTCTTCCATTTCATTTCAGATAGAGGAGTTGGGAAGACCTGTGAGTTTTGGTGAAGTATTCATCAAGGCTCATACAAGAAAAGATGGAACCTATGTTGATTTCAAAGCAGAAAAAGTTGCTGAGGCTTACAAAAAGAAAAAGGAAGAGAAGTTGGCTGACCTTAGGAAGGATAACACTGAAATCTCAGAGGGGCTTTTGCTAGCAATAGAAGAGGACAACGAGCTGTTTATTCAGGTCTTGTATTTTTTTTTTAATATTTTACACATAAGTTTTTGCATTAAGAGTTTGGTGTTGTTTTCCAGCTTGGAAATTGATTGATAATGACTTACTCATTGTTTTCTTTGTTGTAGTCAACTTTCTGCAATGACAGAGGAGACCTTTTTGGTATTGGAAGCCTGAAGAAGAAGCTTAAGAGAAAACGAAATGACCCGAGCAGCTCCTATTCTTTCATGCACATGCAACAAAAGCTTGAAGAAGCTGAACTCAAGATAAAAGAACAAGAAGCCCGTATTGCCAAGGCTGAGGCAGACCGTGCTCTGGAACAAGCTATTAACCAGGCTAAGATGGCTGAGTTCTCCATTTTGCACAAGTACATGCGTTTAACTGACCAAAAATACCTTGATTTCATTGCCTCTGAAGCATCATCTCCAGCTCCTCCTGATCAGTGAAAGCTCTGTGTTCTTAGGTTATCATATTTAACTATCTTTTGGTGTTTGGTATTTTGAACATATAACAACTCTGATAACTTTTTGGTATGTATCCTTTGGTATTTTGGTGTTTGATTCGGGATGTATCTTTTTGGTATTTAGGATTCTAAAAACTTTAATCTACTTTCAGTTTCTTCATTTAGCATCTGTCAAATAATTAATCCCACAAATAAAAATCAAAAGTGAACCAAAATAAATAAATACCAAATCCCAAATCAATGTTTGTATCGCTAAAAAAAAAGTAGCTTTGTAGTCACTTAACAGTCGCTAAATACGTTGATAATCAGTCGTTCCCCGTGGCTACCTCGGTCAGTAATCAGTCACTAGTCAGTCGCTATATTTCCCGACAGTTTAGCGACTGTTATATTCGTCACTAAATACGTCACTAAAGCAGTCGCAAAATCAGTCGTAGTTTAGCGACTACGTTACGACTGTAGCTAGTCAGTGGCTAAATACCGACCGATTAACGACTGATTTATTTAGCGACGCACACTATAACGACAGGCGTAATTAGTCGTAAATCAGTCGCTAATCTTGATTTAGCTACCGATTAGCTACTATTCTTCCAGTAGGTAAAAACCTGTTTTCTTGTAGTGAATCACTCATTTTCGTTGGGGAGAAAACCCTGAAATATTAACAAAAACCGCATAAAAACAAAAGATCGTTGAAAACAGAATAATTATTTGGAATTCAAGTAATGTAATGTAAAAGTTATATAATTTGGGAGATTTAAAATAAAGTAATGAATAATTTATTTATAGATGTAAAGGAAAAACCGTTTTCTTCAAACAAACTAGGTAATGTGTGTGCTGAATCGAAGGGAGGTGGCCTTCTTATAGTAAACATCAACCGCTTCGTTTTGGTAACAGTTTTATGTGGTCAAACTTTCCTAAATGGTAACAATTTCATGTGGTCAAACTTTGGTCATCCAAGTGTCAGCAATTTCTAAAGAGGTTTTAATTAACATTTACATCTTTTTTAGTTTTTATGAAAGGTGTGTACTTCGGTCCGGTTTTATCAAAACAATACCGAAACCTTAGCATGTTGGTTTGGTTAATTCAGAATATTCAGTTCCGGTAGTTCAGTTTTTGGTTAGTTCGGTT